>NW_005370085.1:1199914-1202503 GCF_000412655.1 Myotis brandtii | reverse complement strand
TTTTTTAAATATATTTTATTGATTTTTTACAGAGAGGAAGGGAGAGAGATAGAGAGTTAGAAACATCGATGAGAGAGAAACATCAATCAGCTGCCTCCTGCACATCTCCCACTGGGGATGTGCCCACAACCCAGGCACATGCCCTTGGCCGGAATCGAACCCGGGACCCCTCAGTCCGCAGGCCGACGCTCTACCCACTGAGCCAAACCGGTTTCAGCGAAAATGGACCTTTTTAAACATAGTTGCCCAAAAGGGAAAATTTTCCCCCCCAAAAAATAGGGATATTATTGCCTCCTCAGGGTATTTAAAATAAGTCCAGATACTGTACTTCTACACGAAAGTTATCTTTCTCTACAAACTGCCCTTCCCTCTACCTCGCTCCCCTCATATGCTCAAGCTCTCAGCTTCAGGGCACACATTCATTTCACCGTAACCCACCTGCTGCCAGCTTTTTCTTCCTGGCTTCTGCGAGGTCACTCTGGTACGTTTCACAACACTCAGGGATGACTCCGTACAGGCTGACATCCGGGGAACGAAGGGCACTCAGCGTTTTACCGACATCGCCACTCTGCACGGCCTCGTTAATGGCAAAGATTCCTACGGCAACTATCGCGGAAGAGAACTGTTACCGGAAGAGTTTAGGAGGCACCTCCGTTCATACACTGGTTCACCGGGCTATGCCTCCTGGCAAGCTGTTCCCCCCACATGTGATCTGCCTAACATGACACGGAGCACCTCGCCACCCCGCCCTCCCCCGAGAGAAATAAACCAGCGATACGTACACCTCTGTGCTTCCTGGGTGTCTTTGTTGGACTGCCAGATTCCACCTTGAATTTCATCCAACCATAACACAGCGGACTCATCCTGGGTTTCCTGCGCCCCGTGAAAAGCAACATAATATTAAGAGCCATGAAATCAGGGCCGTGCTTTATCAGAGCTGTTTTTAATGACATTATCCTAGAATGTTTTCTTTCCAGATGATGTGGGAGAAGCTTAAAAAAAAAAAATGGTGCCAGGTACCACAACAGTAACAGAACTTTGCTGTTTTCTGGAGATTCGTTTTTTACTTTTTTTTTTTATTGGAGTGTGCTGGATGTCTATAATTTTGTTCAGATGACTGCAGAACCTGGAAAAGCTGTTGCTGCTATTGATGCATAACATACTGCTATTGGTCTTTTTATATAAATAAATATATATATACATACATATATATATAATTTGAATTTTTGGAAACTTTAGCTGTGCTGTCAACTTTGGAAAAACTATCCCAGCTGTACTGTGTTGGGTTGGCATTGTACAGAAATTAACAGCCATATTGGTCTGGAAACGGTCAACATAATGTTTTTCCATTTGTACAGGGGTAACGCACTGTATTAAATATGTAAGGTCTTAATCTACATGGGTTTGATTACAGAAACTAATAAAGTATTCTCTAAAAAAAAAGAGCCATGAAATCAGGGCCTATGGGATAAAGGGGCTTCTGAGACTCGATTAGATATGGAGGAAGTTTCAAACACGTGAGACACATGGAATAGTCAACTGGAGGAAACAGGAATAAAAAAAACGGTAAAGCACGGCCGGTGTGGTTCAGCGTTTGAGCATCGACCCAGGAACCAAGAGGTTGCCAGTTTGATTGGTTGCGGGCTCCATCCCTGGTGCAGGGCGTGCAAGAGGCAGCTAATCAATGATTCTTTCTAATCATTGATGTTTCTATCTCTCTATCCTTCTCCCTTCCTCTCTAAAAAAACCAGTAAAAATATATTTTTAAAAAACTGGTGAAAAATTACAAGAGAAATGCTTCAGATAAAGTGATAAAGATGTGAAGATGAATTCGAGTGGCTCAGGAGGTCAAACGCAGCGAGAAGGGGCAAAAGAGCCAACTGGGAAGGAACCCAGGGAACTTGAGGACATGTCTGTCTAGTCATTGCTGTGTGACCACTAGCTAACCAAGCAGAGACTTCAGTGGACACACATGATAAAGGACACAGACTTAATAGAAGCAAAAGTCGCTAAACAAATAATGGCAACAGCCGAAACCGGTTTGGCTCAGTGGATAGAGCGTCGGCCTGCGGACTCAAGGGTCCAGGGTTCGATTCCGGTCAAGGGCATGTACCTGGGTTGCGGGCACATCCCCAGTCGGAGATGTGCAGAAGGCAGCTGATCAACGTTTCTCTCTCATTGATGTTTCTAACTCTCTATCTCTCTCCCTTCCTCTCTGTGAAAAATCAATAAAATATATTTAAAAAAACAAATAATGGCAACAATCAGGGACAACAACCAGCCCTGAGGAGGGAGGGTGCAATCTGATTTTCAGAGCTGCCCTGTTATTTTATTAAAATGTCCAACTTTCAAAAACTACAAGACAGCCCGGCCGGCGTGGCTCAGAGGTTGAGCGTCGACCTCTGAACCAGGAAGTCACAGTTCGATTCCCGGTCAGGGTACATGCCCAGGTTGCGGGCTCGATCCCCAGTGTGGGGCGTGCAGGTGGCAGCCGATCCATGATTCTCTCTCATCATTGATGTTTCTCTCTCCCCCCCAACTCTGAAATCAATAAAAATATATTTAAAAAAACAAAAGACCTTCTGACTT
>NW_005370085.1:1194406-1199330 GCF_000412655.1 Myotis brandtii | reverse complement strand
GGCATGGCTCAGTGGTTGAGCATCGACCTATGAACCAGGAGGTCACGGTTTGATTCCCAGTCAGTGCACATGCCCGGGTTGTGGGCTCGATCCTCAGTAGGGGGTGTGCAGGAGGCAGCTAATCCATGATTCTCTCTCATCATTGATGTTTGTCTCTCTCTCTCCCACGCACTTCCTCTCTGAAATTAATAAAAATATATTTTAAAAAAATGTTTGGGAAGAACTGATCCAACTGATCCCAAGTTGATTATTAGAGACAGAGCCCTCCATTGATAACTTCCCCACAGCCAACTGCTTCTCACCTGAGTGAGTAACATCATTGATTCCTTTGTCTCAATTTCCTGGCTACAAAACGGGAGTTATGATTCAACCCTCACCACAGGATCAACTGACACTCAGCATATTAAAGTGCCTCTTATATGAAGCACAGTGCTGGCTGCATTTACATGATCAGGACATGGTGATGTTAACTACTCTAATGACAAGGGAATCAAAGGAGATTTATCAACATCATAATATCACCCACAACTCCTCCACCCCTAACCCATGGGGGTTGGTGTACAAAAGCTGCAATCACACCGATGCTTTGGCCTGCTTTTCTATATTTGGATTCCCAGAAAGAATCTAACAGCCTGAATTAAGAATTTCCTTCAGCTCTTTGCTTGCTATGAGAACCTCACTGGAGGGATCTTCTAAGTTTTAAAAAAAAAAGTTGTGGTCCTCCCTACATAATTGCTGTTAGTTAGGAAGAACTTAAAAAGAGACTAATGACAATTAGAGAAACAGAGGTAACGATGCTTTCATCACGCAACTAATATCTGAGGGCCGACTACACACAAACTAACTCCCTGCTCAGCAACAGCATAAACAGAGGTATAAATCTTGTCCACTTCTTCAACAAACTAGCTGAGAGGCAAGACAAACTTTTTAAAAGATGGGTTCGTGTTACAATTACTTTGGGAAACTTTTATGTTCAGAGCAGCATTATTCCAATAGCCATAAAGTGGAAACAAGCCATATTTCCATCAACTCATTAATGGAACAATATTCCAAACAATGGCATATTATTCAACAATAAAAAGAGATAAAGTAACCCTAGCCGGTTTGGTTCAGTGGATAGAGCATCGGCTTGCAGACTGAAGGGTCCCGGGTTCGATTCCAGTAAAGGGCACATGCCCGGGTTGTGGGCTCCAATAGGGGGCATGCAGGAGGCAGCCGATCAATGATTCTCTTTCATCATTTTTTTTCTCTCTCATCATTGATGTTTCTATCTCTTTCTCCCTCTCCCTTCTTCCCTGAAATCAATAAAAATATTTTTTTTAAAAGAGAGATGAAGTACTAACACATGCTACAACTTGGGTAAACCAAGCTAAGTGAAAGAAGCCAGTCACAAAGAACCACATACTGCATTATTCCATTTATACTGAACGTCCAGAACAGGCAAAGAAAGTAAACTGGTAGCTGCCTGGGGCTGGAGAGATTGAGGGGAAATGAGGAGTGGTGACCATGAGTGCTGGGTTTCTTTTGGGCATGATGAAAATGCTCTAAAATTGGTTATGGTGATGTTTGCACAATTCTGTAAACAGACTAAAAACCACTGAATTATACACTTTAAAGTGATGAGCTATATGGTAAATGAATTATATCTCAATAAGCCTGCTTAAAAAAAACACAATCCTCTGTGGCATGATGAACTAAAACTTACATGGATCATCCTAATATGCTAAGTGTCCAGTCGTCTGTTCAACCAATCAAAGTGTAATATGCTAATGATATGCTAAGGCCGCTCAACCGCTACTATGACGTGCACTGACCATCAGGGGGCAGATGCTCTGACCAGTAAGTTAGCTTGCTGCTGGGGTCCAGCTGATCGGGACTGAGCAAGACGGGCCGGACACGCCCTGGAGCCCTCCCGAGGTCCCTCCCTGGCTGGCCAACCTCCTGTGTCCCTCCCCTGCCCCGATCGTGCACCAGTGGGTCCCTCGGCCTGGCCTGCGCCCTCTCGCAATACGGGACCCTTCGGGGGATGTCAAAGAGCCTGTTTCGGCCCGATCCCGCTCAACGCAGGAGCTGCCCCTGGTGGCCAGTGTGCTCCCACAGCAGGAGCGCCGCTCAGCCAGAAGCCGGGCTCACGGCTGATGACTGGTCATTCCGCTGTTTGGTCGATTTGCATATTAGGCTTTTATTATATAGGATTAATTTTAGGAACGGAGAGGGAGAGAGAGATAAAAACATCAATGATGAGAGAGAATCATTGATCAACTGCCTCCTGCATGGCCCCTACTGGGGATTGAGCCTGCAATCTGGGCATGTGCCCTTGGCCGGAATCAAACCCGGGACCCTTCAGTCCGCAGGCCAGCACTCTATCCACTGAGCCAAACCAGCTAGGGCTGAGTTATGCATTTTGGGGTCTCATATTTCAATGCATTTACTCAGAGACAGGGAGATGTGTTGACAAACAGCAACAACAACAACAAAAAGCCAAATGTGTAAAATAGCAAAGCTTCCAAGAGATAGAGTCTATGTCCCTCACCCCTGTGTCCCTATAGAGCTCTGAGCGTGAGGTGCCCGGGAGCAGCCCCTGAGGGATCAGGGGAGGCGTCACTCCTGTATCTTGGTGCTTGGAGGGAGGAAGTTCTAGAACAGAAGCGACCCTTCTGATGCCACTCACCTGGGCTTTCTCTCTCTTTGCTCGGATCAGCGTGTCTTGGTAATGCTGGGCCACTCCTGCCAGGACGCCCTCCAGTTTGGCTGCAGGAATCTGCAGGGCCTGCAGGGTCTTTTGGGCATCTCCTTCGTCCAGGGCTTCGTTAATTAAGCCGATGGCTAAAATCCCTGAAGAGGAAGAAACAAAGGTCATTTCTTTAAGAAATTCCATAAACAAATCAGTCTGTAAACGTGCTAAGTACACATGAATCCACCCAAGCACTGCCATGATTCAAACCATAATTTGTCATCCATAATATTGAGCAGCATGATCTCTTTAAATTTAGTGTTTGTTTCATTCTAAATAAATGGCCTTATACCCATATTCCTATTGAAAGCTCAAGTCCTCTTGTTTTATGTGTAATTGCTCTCACTTAAAAGTGTGAAGATTTTGCCCAGCGGCATGGTTCAGTGGTTGAGTGTCAACCTATGAACCAGGAGGTCACATTTCGATTCCCAGTCAGGACACATGCCCAGTTTGCGGGATCCATCCGTAGTGTGGGACATGCAGGAGGCAGCCAATCAATGAGTCTCGCTCATCATTGATGTTTCTAGCTCTCTCTCCCTCTCCCCTCCTCTCTAAAATCAATAAAAATATATATATTTTTTAAAGTGTGAAGATTTTTAAAAAAATATATTTTATTGATTTTTTACAGAGAGGAAGGGAGAAGGCTAGAGAGTTAGAAACATCGATGAGAGAGAAACATCGATCAGCTGCCTCCTGCACACCCCCTATTGGGGATGTGCCCGAAACCAAGGTACATGCCCTTGACCGGAATCGAACCCAGGACCCTTCAGTCCGCAGGCTGACGCTCTATCCACTGAGCCAAACCGGTTAGGGCTAAGTGTGAAGATTTTGATGAAACTAACTTTATAGTATAGTTTTCAGGTACATTTCAAAGTGTAGCATTAAGCCCCACCCCCGTGACATATAATTCTTATTATTCAAAAAGTGAGCTCCTATCCACGTGGAGGAAGCCTCAAAGGCCATGAACTTGGCCTAAACAAGCTTCCAAAGAACATGGCATCCATGAGAAAGAAAAATGAAAGATTGAAAGGACAGTGGAAGGACTGAGGAAGAAATCACTAAGAAATTGTTTAAAAAGTAATAATAATATGAAGTGATATAAAAAATAGCAAATAAAGTTCCAAAACATATAATAGAGAACTGAAATGCATAACTATGTTACAATATATGAGGCCCCTAGAACCATACGAAATGCAAAAAATTCATAGTTAATAACTCATTCTTGAATTGCCCCCCTTAAACATCAAATTGCCCCCCTGTTGGGCGTGTGCCCCACGTTGGGAACCACTGCTCTAAACCCTTAGAATTTCCCAAGTGACAAAAATAACTCTGTCATTCATGGCGGGCCCTGAAACTACCTGAGTGTGCGCTAGCCAGGTGACTTCCGGTGGGCCCCTAGGTAGTTTCAGGATGGGGGCTGGCCATGCTGGAAAGGCCAACCATGTGATTAGAAGACTGGGTGGGGCTTTGAGCCATGTGATACGTTAGCCCAGCCTGCCTATCTCCAGGGAGGGAGGTGGTCTGGAAATTAAATTCAATTACATGGCCAATGATACAATCATCATTTGTCTGTGAGGAAGCCCCGATAAAAATGCTGGCTCCCCGAAGCTCAGGTGAGCTTACCCGGCTGTGCTACACATCGATGTGTTGGCAGCGGGCACAGCCTGAGGACGCCCTATCTGACATCGCCCCACAGATCTCTTCCTTTGATTGGTCCCGATTTGTATCCTTTCTGATAAAACTAGAATCATAAGTAGAGCACTTCCCTGAGTTCTGGGAGTCAATCTAGATATTACTGAACCTGAGTGGGTGGAGGAAACACCTGAATTTATAGCAAGTTGTTCAGAAATGCTGTGACCTGAGAAGTCCAGGACTCCCAGCTGACGCCTGAAGTGGCAGGACCGTGCCCTCAGCCCATCAACACAACCCAACTCCAGGAAGTTAGTGTCAGTACTACTTGTTATAATAGCACTTAAAAATAAAAAATCCTGCCCTGACCGGTTTGGCTCAGTGGATAGAGCGTCGACCTGCAGACTCAAGGGTCCCAGGTTCGATTTCGGTAAAGGACATGTGCCTTGGTTGTGGGCACATACCCAGTGGGGAGTGTGCAGGAGGCAACTGATTGATGTTTCTCTCTCATCGATGTTTCTAACTCTCTATCCCTCTCCCTTCCTCTCTGTAAAAAATCAA
>NW_005370085.1:1162498-1194148 GCF_000412655.1 Myotis brandtii | reverse complement strand
AAACCGGGGACCCTTCAGTCCGCGGGCTGATGCTCCATCCACTGAGCCAAACCAGCTAAGACCATCTCCTGAAATTTTTAGTTATGACCTACATACCTCATTATAGCAGTTGCCTGGTGTTTTGAAAATAATATCCAACCTTAGCTTTTGAGTTATACATGTATTTTAATTTTCAAAAATCCCCCCAGGAGTCATGGTTAGAACTAGCTCATGGCATCACGCCGCCTTGCACCGTGACACTTGGGGGGATGGGAACGGACTACTCACTCTCGTGCTCCTCCTGCACCACCAGATTCACGTGGTCCACACAAGCCTGGATGTCGTTCCACGTAATAAACTCGTTCTTCTCTGCATGTGCCTGGTCTCTCAGCTTCATCAGCTCATCGAGATACCTGCCCCATCCCCCAATAACAAAGACAATGAAGTGCAACAGAATCAAAGGGACCTTCAGGATCACTGTGGGTGACAGGAATGAGAAGATGTGGGGGGTGGGGGGCATGAGAGCGAGGGAGGGAACAGTGGGCAAAGTATCCGAGAGCACAGACAGTTAAGGTACCCCTCAGTTTGATATATTCTAGAGGCCAGCTCCGGGACTGAGTTACCTTAAAGAGAATGTGAACATGGAAGGGTATCACTTATTCTTAACAGCCTCTCAATTCCAAGTAAGACCAACTCTAGAATCAGAGAGGCAGCAGCTCCAAGATAAGGAAATAAGGCCACCCACCAGCTAGGAAATGTAGGGGATGATGTATCAACAAGTCATCATTCAGCA
Organism: Myotis brandtii; assembly: GCF_000412655.1. NCBI lineage: Eukaryota > Metazoa > Chordata > Mammalia > Chiroptera > Vespertilionidae > Myotis > Myotis brandtii. Next base: position 1,193,376 of record NW_005370085.1, on the reverse strand, counting down.
GCTCTTATTGAAGTACTGATTTAGGCAAGGATTTTCAATTGGGGTCAAACGTACTAAGTCAACGGTTAATGCGGAACTGCGCATGTTGCTGATGCAAAAGGTGCAAAGAGATTATGACCTAGTGAGATATATACACAGATATCTGCTGGAGAGATAAGCTGTCCCCTAAAGACCAATCTTAGTATTGTTAATGGCAGGACAGATTTCACAGGAGTCTTGATATGAGAAAATGTGAAACACATACATTACCAAAAACATTCAACTAAATCTCGACATGCCTTTAGACATAATTTCCAACTTACAGGACTAAGACAAGTCTTCGGAAGCACCCAGAACCAGAAGATGGGGCCTTTTATAGGACAACTGGCCCCATCTCTCTGACAAATCAGTGTCGTGAAGAAAGGGACAATTCTGGACTCAAAGCCACCCAAGGGACACAACAGACAGAGGTAACACATGGTCCCAGACCGGGTCCCGGTTTGAACAAGCTAGCGGAAGAGTCTTGGGACAAGTGAGGAAGTATGAAGGTGGACTCCATTCAGAGGATGTTCCAGAATATTATGGCTTTTGTCAGGGTATATGATAAAGTATAAAATGAATAGAAATAGAAAAAAATAAAGATGATCACAGTGACCGTGAAGAAAACCAGAGCTGACGGCCGACCCACACGGAGGTTCCAGCCGTCGGAGGATCCAGTCCGCTCGGCACCCACCTCTGACAGTTCTCCTCCTCGATGTTGGTCAGGCCGGTCACGGAACTGCTCAGCTGCTTCCACACCGTGTTCATGTCTCCCGACTCCAGGGCCCTGTTGATGAGGGCCACGGACGACAGCATCTCCACTGCCACGGAGAGCTCGGGGTGGGTGAGGCTATGCTGCACAGAGCGAGAGGGGCACCGAGTGAGAGACGCGCAGCAGTACCACGGGGTCGAAGTTTCTGGTTAAAAAACTTGGTGTCCCTAACGATGTGGGTGTTCAATTCCCTCCCACTGCTTTCTGTTTTGTTTTGTGTTTTTTTTTTTATTGTTTTCAGAGAAGAAGGGAGAGGGAGAGAGAGATAGAAACATCAATGATGAGAATCATAGATCAGCTGCCTCCTGCATGCCCCCCCCCAACTGGGGATCAAGCCTGCAACCTGGACATGTGCCCTGACAGGGCACATGACAGGGAATTGAACCGTGATCTCCTGGCTCATAGGTCGATGCTCAACCACTGAGCCACACTGGCCGGGCCCTCCCGTTGCGTTTTGCTCACAAGCAGGGCAGGCCCAGCTCACTTACTTCAGGACTCTGCTGCTGCAGCGTGGCCAGCTCCTTCTGATAAAGATCAGCAGCAAATGGATACACCTGGGGCAGCTGGGCTTCGGGGTTCATCAGTTCCAGGACAGTCTTCTCAGCCACGCCCTTCTGGATGGCAGCGTTGATGGCCGCCACGGCTGCCAGCCCTGGCGGAGAACAGGGTCAGAAACACAGCCGGCTGAGGGAGCCCGAGGGGAAGGAGAGGCCAGCTATCACAGAGCGAAGGTGCGCTCCGCGGATGACCTGCCACCCGAAGGGGAACTCCCGTCTTTAGAAAGCGGTCTCCTTTGGATGGGGTGAACTGTAGGTATGCGGACTGTACCGTAACAAAGCCTTTTATTAAAAGCAGCCTCCTCACCTAGACCTTCTTTCTGCTCCAAGTCACCCGCAGCCAGCACTACTCTCTCCCTAAAACCTCCTCCTTTGCTGCAGCTGCCGGCAAGGCACCAGCTTCTTCAGCTGCCACTCAGCGCTCTCCACCGTCTCCCCGAGCCTGACCTTACCCCACCCAGCGCCAAACACCTCCAGAAACCTGATCCCAAGCGCTGTCCTTCCAGACACCTCTCACCTGCTCACACTTCCTTCCCCCTGTTGCCCCATATTAGCACATTGCGGACCAGTAGTTCCATTGCTAGCTTTACCCAGTGGCCAGATAAGTTTCTATTGAACGAGTACAAAAAGCGTTTTACATAAATGTTAAAGGCACGCTTTAAAATCAAATACCCATTGCATTTTGAAGTTATTTATTACCTGTTCTTACAAGCTACTATCTTTTTAAAGTAGGATGCTTTGTAAAACACTGTGAATATGAAGCGAGAATTCTCGTGATCCGTCCGCAATGTGTTACGAGCATCCTTCTCTTTCATCCTCTAGATCTCACCAGTCAATCCCCGACGCTCGCCTGCTGCAGGCGTTACCCTGACCAGCCGAGGTGCTTACTCGCTGAGGGGAGCCACCGTGATGGGAGGAACCCCACTGTCAGAGGCGCCTGGTGGTGGATTACGGCGCGGAGACTGGGGTGCACAAAGGGTGACCTCAAACCCCCAATGACATGAAGCCACTTCCCTCCCCTCCTCGGGAGCCCGGGAGCCAGCCGGGGGGCTTACTTCTCTGGTACTGCTGGGCGGCACTGTTGGCGGCATCCACCGCAGCCTGGAGTTCCTCCTTCTGCAGGGCATCCGCCTGGCCACTCTGAGGAGAGCAAAGGACACTCATGTCAACAGGGCTCTCGCCTCTGCCTCCAGACCAAGTTCTCCTCCCTCCGCAGCAGTCACCGGGACAGAGCCACGGGGCCAGTGGCAGCTCGGCCACGCTGGGGGGTAGAGCGACTTTCTGGATACCAGTCCATTTAAAGAGATATTTTGTGAGAAGCATCAAAATGTCCTGAGATAAAATGGTTACAGAATCACTAGCACACGTATGCTACTCACTCTGGCCAATACGCGCTGGGAGTTTGTAAAATGTATGAGAAAGCCCCTCATATCTGTTCTGAAACCTACACACACCCCCCAAAAAAAACAAAAAAACAGTCACACACAATCTGCTGTGCAGTGAGCAACTCCCCAGTGTTGGCCAGAGGACATAGTGAGGTGCAGTTTTTTAAAGCAGAAATTCCTGAAGTGAGAGTGTAAAAAACTCAGGTTTCCCCGATGGTTTTGGTGGGGGACGAAGGGGAAGGCTTCGGGTGAAGGGGTGGTTAGATGGGGAAGGTGGGTATCACCTATTTTCAGGGGATTTACAACTCTAAAACCAGACACAGCTGAAGACAATGTATATTTTACCTGAGGACATTTTATTTATTGATTTATTTTAAAAGACAGCTCTTTCTTTTTAAATATATCTTTATTGATTTCAGAGAGGAAGGGAGAGGGAGAGACAGAAACATCAATGATGAAAGATAATCACTGATTGGCTGCCTCCTGCACGCCCCTTACTGGGGATCAAGCCCGCAACCTGGGCATGTGGGCATGTGCCCTTGACTGGAATAGAACCCAGGACCCTTCAGTCCGCAGGCTGACGCTCTATCCATTGAGCCAAACCAGCTAGGGCTACCTGAGGACATTTTTAAATCTAATTTAACCCTGGCCGGTTTGGCTCAGTGGATAGAGCGTGGGCTTATGGACCAAAGGGTCCCGGGTTGGATTCCAGTCAAGGGCATGTGCCTTGGTTGCTGGTTCCTCCCTGAACCAGGCCCTCGTCGGGGCTCGTGCAGGAGGCAACCAATCGATGTGTCTCTCTCTCTCTCATTGATATTTCTCTCTGTCTTTCCCTCTCTCTTCCACTCTCTCTAAAAATCAATAGAAACACATCCTCGGTGAGGATTAAAAAACAACAACAAAACATAAATAAACATCTGAGACAAAACTGTGAACTGTGAAAACTAAGGCAAGGTTGATCTTTTATTTTAAATTATTACATTACATCAATCAACCTCATATTTATGTTAGTATCCCATTAAAAAAATGTAAAGCTGGAAAAAAAAGTCTCTATTAAATTAAGTTCTTAGTTAAAATAAGTAAATAAATAAATAAAAACCTAAGTTCTATGCAGGAGAAAAGGTTACACTAGAAAAAGATGGCTCAGAAGTGTCTTTAACACGACAGCACGGGTTCAGCCGGAGGTGCACACACCCTGCGGGTTGCACCCGGGCCTGCTCACCTGTCTCTTCTGCTGCCTGTCGCTCAGGAGCTGCTTCAGGTACCAGTCGCTGTTCTGCTGCTGCAGCCCCCGGAGGCCCAGCGCTGGGGACTGCAGAATCCGGAACAGGGCCAGGGCGCTTCCCTGATCCAAAGCCAGGTTCACGTTTGCTAACGCAGAAAACGCTGCGGAGGGAGAAGGCAAGCGCTTGAGAAAACACTATGTTAACATTAATAACCCAGGATAGTTTTCCTTCCCCCAAATCAACCTCTCCACTCAGATTAGGGAGCAGAATCAGGCCGCCTTTGTTCTCGGCCGTCACAGCCGCCTAAGATCTGGGGACTGGAAAGAACCTTGAAGCCATCGAGCTCCCAGGGGCTCCTGCCAGGCTGCTCCTCAGAGGTAACAGATTCCTGGAGCACGCAGGCCGCGGGCCTACTTAAAAGCTTCCAGATGCAGACAGCCTGGCACCACTGTGGGGGCAAAGTCAGAGGCACCCATCGACACGAGTACAGGCCTAAGTTCCCTCTGAAACGCCAAGTGGTTGTCTGGAGCAAACTACTAAACAGGAGAAGGTCTCCCACAGAAATGGACCACGTTTGGACAATTTTGTTCCAAAAGTATTGTTAGGGAGAATGAAGAGGGCAGAGGAGGGTCCAGGATATGGTGACGGAAGGAGATCAGACTTGGTCAGTGAGCACAGAATGGAGTATGCAGATGCCCTATGATCAAGTTGTACACCTGAAACTTATAAAACATTATTAACCAATTGTTACCCAAAAAACTTAATTATGAAATTTGAAAATTGGCCCGGCCTGAGTGGTTCAGTAGTTGAGTGTCGACCTATGAACCAGGAAGACACGGTTAGATTCCTGGTCAGGGCACATGCCCAGGTGGCAGGCAGGATCCCTAGTAGGGGGCATGCAGGAGGCAGCCAATCAATGATTCTCATCATTGAAGTTTCTATCTCTCTCTCTCCCTCTCCCTTCCTCTCTGAAATCAATAAAAAAAAATATTTTAAAAAAAATTGTGTGGTTTAGTCTATCTGTGCTATGGGAAATTTGAAAGGCATGTATATTATGAGTTGGAATAGGTACTATGGTCAGAATTAAACTGGATCTTGAATGCCGGGTACAATTCAGATTAGAAAAGAGATAAGATATGAAGGCCTTAAGTAGGGAGATCACATGATTTTTTTAAAAAAGCATTAATAATACTACTATTTATTGGGTACTTACTAAGTACCAGGCAGTTTACATACATTATCTCATCATCTGCATGATTCTATGCTCCAGGTGCCCGATGCCACACCGCTGCTGAGGAGGACAAGAGACCAAACCCCAGGTTTGTTCAACTCCGGAGCCCGACTCTTAATGAGCCATGAAATGAACAGAATAAACACAGGAGAGGACTGGGTAGATGGGTCTCCATGGAGTTGTATGCTAGGGCTCTGCACTGGGTCTGGCAAGTGATAAGGAACCAATGCAGGCTCTTGGGCGGAAGAGAGACAACATGAAAATAACACTTTCAAGAAATTAATTTTCTCCAAAAAGAAATTATATTTCTCAAAAGTATGCAACACATATGCAAATATCAATATGAATAGTACAATCTCATTTGTGTTTAAATATGTGTTTTGAAAGGGATGTGCATACAAAATCCATAGTGGTTATTTCTAGGTGACAGGGGTCTGGTTTTTTGTTTATTGTTTACCTCTAGATAACTTGTACTAGTCTCTAAAAGAAAAACAAAGCTATTACTGTGCATTACTTTAAAAATAAAAAGAATAAGATTGCTCTTCAGGGTTTTTTACATGTATAACACAGGGTGGAAGAATGAAACAAGCCAAAATGATCAGTTTAGACAAGTGGTTCCCACCTTTTTGCCCACGCCCCACCTAAGCATCTCTAACATCCTGAATCCCATACCCCAACCCCCCGTGGCATATAATTCTTACTATTCAAAAAGTGAACTATTCACGTGGAGGAAGCCTCAAAGGCCAGGAACTTGGTCTACACAAGCTTCCAAAGAACATGGCATCCATGAAAGAGAAAGATAAAAGAACGAAAGGACAGTGGAAGGACTGAGGAAGAAATCGCTAAGAAATTGTTAAGAAAATAATAATACGAAGTGATATGAAAAAATAGCAAATAAAGTTCCAAAACATATAACAGAGAACTGAAATGGATAACTATGTCACAATATATATTTATAGACTGTCTAGGAGGCCCCTGGAACCGTAAGAAATGCAAAAAATTCACTGTTAATAACTCATTCTCAAATTGCCCCCCTTAAACATCAGATTGCCTCCCTGTTGGGCGTGTGCCCCACGCTGGGAACCACTGGTCTAGAAGCTACAGCAATGAGAGCCGGTGGGGTGAGGACCCGCCTGAAGACAGCGGCAGCTAACAGAAGACACGAATACAAAACACAGTCACAAGCAGCAGTTCCTAAACAAGCCCACTAACGCCTACAAGAAATAAACGAAGTCATCCGTCCAGAACAGATCAGCACTCGCAGTACTGCTATCCCCTCAGGTGCCTGGCTCAGGGTCACACTTACTGTTGACTTTGTTCACGTTGCCTTGAATTTCCGCTTGAGTGAGCAGCTCCTCATAAACGTCCCTCTCTCTCTCAGAGTTTTCTGTCTGAAAATGAGTTAAAAGTGTGATTAGATTAGCTCAGCTCTCTAAGGAGAACACAGCAAGACACTGAACTCCTCCCCCACCGTAACAGAACCAAGAGCAAGGAAAGGAGGTGCCTTAAAATACATAGTAAAGCCCTAGCCGGTTTGGCTCAGTGGATAGAGTGTCAGCCTGCAAACTGAAGGGTCCTGGGTTCGAATCCGACCAAGGGCACGTACCTCAGTTGCAGGCTCCTCCCCGGCCCAGGCCCTGGTTGGGGCGCATACAGAAGGCAACCAATCAAATGTGTTTCTCTCACATCAATGTTTTACTCTTTCTTTCCCTCTCTCTTCCACTCTCTCTAAAAATCAATGGAACCCTAGCTGGTTTGGCTCGGTGGACAGAGCGTCAGCCTATGGACTGAAAGGTACCGGGATCAATTCCTGGTCAAGGGCACATGCCTGGGTTGTGGGCTCGATCCCCCAATCAATGATTCTTTCTCATCACTGATATTTCTCTCTCTTTCCCTCTCACTTCCTCTCTGAAATCAATAAAAATATATTAAAAAATAATAAATAAATCTATAATAATAAAAGCGTAATATGCTAATTAGACCATCCAGCCGAAAGACCTTCTGGACATCCATCCAGCCGACCTTCTAGATCAGGGGTCCTCAAACTTTTTAAACAGGGGGCCAGTTCACTGTCTCTCAGACTGTTGGAGGGCCGGACTATAGTTTAAAAAAAAACTATGAACAAATTCCTATGCACACTGCACATATCTTATTTTGAAGTAAAAAAACAAAATGGAAACAAATACAATATTTGTATTTGCATGTGGCCCGCGGGCCATAGTTTGAGGACCCCTGTTCTAGATGAAGCCGAGGCTGCGAGGGCCGAGGCAAGCCACTGCGGCTGCAAGGGCTGAGCCCCTTGCATGAATTTCATGCATTGGGCCTCTAGTAAATAAATAAAAATCAATGGAAAAAATATCCCTGGGTGAGGATTTAAAAAAAAAAATAGAATTAATTCAGTAGTAGAGAACAAAGTGGATTGCTACAGGACTATAACTAAAGCATAAGAAGCAGGTCCACTTAAGGACAAGCCCTGGGTTCTCCCAGCGCCGGGCAGGCGAGAGAAGGAAGCTCCGGCGAACCTGTCCTGCCCACTCGTGAGCACACAGCCCTGCCTCAGACTGCGCAGAACGGGCCCATCCAGGCACCAGCTCTCAGACCCTCTCATTGGTTTGCACAAAATTCAAGAAAGATAACTAAAGCATAAGAAGCAGGTCCACTTAAGGACAAGCCCTGGGTTCTCCCAGCGCCGGGCAGGCGAGAGAAGGAAGCTCCGGCGAACCTGTCCTGCCCACTCGTGAGCACACAGCCCTGCCTCAGACTGCGCAGAACGGGCCCATCCAGGCACCAGCTCTCAGACCCTCTCATTGGTTTGCACAAAATTCAAGAAGAAACTTTAAATCAAAGTGGAATCTAAGGCCAAAAGACTACATCCTGTGTAAATCCATTTCGTTTATATGAATTTCCCAGGGAAAAACTATAGTGATAAAAACAGATTGGTAGTTGGCTGGGGTCAGGGGTGTCAGGCGTGGGGGACAGACTTTTACTGCAGGGGCCTGGCAAGTTTTAGGTGATGATTACATAACCACATGTATTTGCCAACACTCGTCAAACCATACACTTAAAATGAGTGAATTTCACTATCCTGTACATTGTACCTCAATAAAACTGTTTTTTAAAATCAAATGAGAAAGAAGAGATGTTCCACTTTTACCCTGTTTCTGGCATTTGTCGTTTTGTCGTGCTTGGCCTGGTAGAGGACGTCCTGGTAGGTGGAAGCCAAGGACTCTTCAAGATTGACAAGCATGGCGTTGGGGTTTTTCAAAGCCGCAAATGTGTCAGCGGGAATTCTACGGTCCACAGCTTCGTTAATAGCGATAACGGCAGCATGTACTACAAATAAATTAAAAACACAGAACACTGAGTGATACAGAGTATAGGATATACGTTACACACACAAAACCACCCTGCAACACAACATTACAGAGGGGGCTTGCTTTCATAGAGGAATAACACCTGGGGTTGGAGGAGTGGCTCCCTGAGTCCTGTAAGCCCGGTCCCTTCCTTAGGATGCACGAAGCCACATTTGGGACGCTGAATTTGGAAACTCACAGGGAAATATCCACAAGAGAGCCTTGCAAGGAGCATGTGTTAGGGAAATGCTCACCCTTCATCATCATGTAAACACCATAAGAAAATTAGCGCCTCAAAGAGGCACTGAAATGTAGACCTCACTAAGTGTTTGTATTATAATCACAATCAATCACGTATTTCCAAACAATAGCATAAAAGACTATAGCGGTGTTTAAAACTAGATCTACTCGCCCTAGCCGGTTTGGCTCAGTGGACAGAGCGTTGGCCTGCGGACTGAAGGGTCCCAGGTTGGATACTAGTCAAGGGCACGTGCCTGGGTTGTGGGCTCGACCCCCAGTATGGGACATGCAGGAGGCAGTCAATCAATGGTTCTCTCTCATCATTGATGTTTCTATCTCTCCCTCTCTGAAATCAATAAAAATATCTTTAAAAACAAAACACAAACAACAACAAAACACCTAGATCTACTGACCTAAGCTTGCTAGCAAAACTCCTAATGTCCAAGACCATCATTAAAGTATCCGTCACCGAAAGAGGTGGCAACAATCCCATTTGAACCCCATTTCTCTCTTACGTGCAGCTTCGTCCACGGAGAGTTCGTTGGCCAGGATGCCCCCGATCTTGCTGAAGGCAGGCATCTGGATCCCGTACTTCTCCAGCTCAATCTTCATGTTGTTGATTTCTTCTTCTACAGGAGAGAAGTGAAACGCAGGCAGACGAGTTAAGCGCCTTTCCAAAACTCAGAGAAGGAAACAGATCCTTCAACTACAAAAACTGGATGAGATGGACTCTACCCCTCAGGGCTGTTAAAAGGATTAATGAGACAGCATTTAACACAGTCCCTGGTACATAACATGCGCTCAGGAGGAGTAAACTATTATTACTATTATCAAGGGCATCAAAATTAACTACAGCACGAGAATGGCCCTGCTGAAAACTGCTTTTTCCAAACGGCTACTTATGGCATTTCCCACGATGAACCTATGAGTAGAGCGGCATCAAAGGAAGCGCCACTAGAAGTGAATTAGTTCCAAGCCGGTCGGCATCTCCATTTTTACCATCAAAACCACTAGCGACTATTAAACAATTTCATTTCGACGGCAGGAAGCCCAGTGATAAAGAAAACAACACAGAAGGTCAGGCCCTTGCCCCAGGTCTGGTGAACGACTTCCCGGGGAGGAAAACCAGCACAGATAGAAGTGTTGTTGCCGTTTTTTTATATTCCCAGGCCTATGAAAGAATCCCCAGTTTGAAAGATTTGAATCTGTCCTACCCCTAACCAATAAATATCACGTCTGATCTTTTCTCCCCGAGCCCCCATCTCTTCAAGCATCTGACTATAGCAGATACTCAGAGTAAGGTAAATAAACTAAAATTACCCAAATACGTAAAAATTACAAAAGTGTCATCCTTGTCTCCTCTCACTCCCCCTAGCTCTGCCCCCAGGAGATGCCTGTTGGAAGGAAAGGGTTGGAGGAGTGGCTTTTTTCACAGCACAGAAGCACTTAAAATTACGTGTTAATACTACATATATATATACGCTAATATTATCCCCAACTTAGATATAAGAAAACCAAGACTCACAAATCATACCCAGGTCATAACTGAGAGGAAAGAGCCTAAAATCCCAATTTTAGTGTTCTTTCCTCCACCCAGAGGGGAACGCTGTTTATACTGCTTTCATCTCTGCTGCCAGAGTATTTTTAAAGCCCCGCGTCATGAAGATTGGTTTTGTTGACTCTCCAGGCTATTTCCACATAAACTGAGTATTTCCTGCTGGGTTTGCAACTCCTTACCCGTGAAGTCAACCTTTCCATACAGGTCCTGAATCTGAGGAGCCAGGCCTAGTTTGAACAGGTACAAACTAGAAAACACAAATATGCAAAGAGTTAGGCCTCCAGCCATACCTGCCCCTGCTGCTCCTAAAGGGAGAAATCAGCATAAAGAACAGAAACATTCAGCCCTAGCCAGTGTGGCTCAGTGGATAGAGCGTCGGCCTGTGACCTAAAGGGTTCCAGGTTCGATTCCAGTCAAGAGCACATGCCTGGGTTGCGGGTTCCATCCCCAGTGTGGGGCGTGCAGGAGGCAGCCGATCAATGATTCTCTCTCATCATTGATATTTCTCTCTCTCTCCCCCTCTCTCCCTTCCTCTCTGAAATCAATAATTTTATATATATAAAAAGAACAGAAACATTCTGAACAGAGACTCCCAGGACACCACAATATTCCCCATTGCAGTTACCATACTTTACCTCAGAGCCTTTTTTTAGTTTTACATAATAACATTGTCCTAAAAAGTCACATAATGTAATGCAAAGGGCACTGGGCTGGGAATCAGTAGACACAAGTTCAAATCCAAGTTCCAGTAGGAATCTAGTATGTAATTAAATGTTAACATAATTAATGGAAGTGAAGAATCTTCACTTTGGGTTACCTTCCTGTGATCAATGTTTGAAGTAACAAGACATTTTAGAAAAGTCTCATGAAAATGATTCAGATTAAAAAAACATATTTAAACTGAATTCTTATTACCAATGAAAAAGTATCAGGTAATTTAAGAGTTTTAAATAGAGTACATATATATACTTTCCTCTTAAATTAAAATCTACTAGACTCTCAGCTTCATGAAGGCAGGGACAATAAATAAAAGCCTTGTTCACCAATGTCTACTCAGAGCCTTGCATCTATATATATAAAAGCCTAAGCGACTGGCTGACTGCTTGACCGGTAGCTATGACACACACTGACCACCAGGGGACAGACGCTCAACACACAGGCATGGAAGCATGGAACAGACTGATGAATCTCAGGGGAAGGGGGAAGGAGGGAGGGTGGGAAGAGACTAACCAAAGATCTTATATGCATACTAGAGGCCGGGTGCACGTATTTGTGCACCGGTGGTGGGGTCCCTCAGTCTGGCCTGCGGGGATCAGGCCGAAACCAGCAGTCCGACATCCCCCGAGGGGTCCCAGATTGTGAGAGGGCACAGGCCAGGCCAAGGGACCCCACCGGTGTACAATCTGTGCACCGCGCCTCTAGTATATTAATAAATATCAATCAGTATCTCAGAGGGGCTGGATGAATAAATAAATAAATAAATGCCTATAAGACTGAGTTAAGTTAACTGGATTGTAAGGCCCCAGCACATCAGAATCAATAAATGAGAAGACATCAGGACAGTTTATAGGGATGGCCATGAACAAGACATTGACAGTCCAGCAATAAGGGAGGATATAGGAAGTATCTAAGAGCCCAGCTGGAGGGGCCCAGTGGTTGAGTGTAGACCTATGAACCAGGAGGTCACACGCCTAGTTGTAGGCTCAATCCCCAGCAGGGGGTGTGCGAGAGGCAGCTGATCAATGATTCTCTTTCATTATTGATGTTTCTATCTCTCTCTCTCCCTCTACCTTCATCTCTGAAATCAATAAGAATATATACTTTTAAAAAAGTATCTAAGAAACAAACCACAGAAACTCAATAAAATGGTTTGCAAATAATCTATAAACCTCAGTATTATCTAAACAGAAATATGTATAATGCATATTACATTCACAGAACTGTTCAGAACTTATATTGTATAAAAAAATGTATAATCTAAAAAAATTATTGATGTTTCTATCTCTCTCTCTCTCTCTACCTTCCTCTCTGAAATCAATAAGAATATATACTTTTTAAAAAGTATCTAAGAAACAAAACCACAGAAACTCAGTAAAATGGTTTGCAAATAGTCTATAAACCTCAGTATTATCTAAACAGAAATACGTATAATGCATATTACATTCACAGAACTGATCAGAACTTATATTGTATTAAAAAATGTATAATCTAAAAAAACAAAAAAAACCCCACAAATGTTCTGAACACACATTCCAATTTATGCATCCACAGTAGTTAATAATTTTCTCAGGTAAGTACAAGTATAAATCATATTATGATTAAGTGCTTTTCTTCAGAGTACAATGCTCAAGATGGAACTATATAAGATTCCTCTCTCAGAAGATTTTGAATCTATTAAATAAATTTTCCAAACCAGAAAAGCTTCTACCTTCCTGTACATACACTGAGTGGCCAGATTATTATGACCACCCCATCAGTACAATGAAGTGACTTAGTTATGCAAATAATAATAATAATAAGACCACCCCATCTAGTACTTCATTGACACTTCCAAAAATACTGAATATTGAAAACTTCCTAAGCAAATACTCTCAAGGTTTTATCATTATTATTATTTGCATAACTAATTCACTTCATTGTACTGATGGGGTGGTCATAATAATCTGGCCACTCAGTGTATAAAATGTTCCTTTCTATATTTTACCCACATAATATGTTCTACCTAAAGTATGAGTTATTTTTCTCCAGGAATTTCTTCCTCTTATTCCTAGTTTAAAACAGGAAAGTGAATGTCACCTTCACAGCCTTAAGAAGTGTGTTAGCTTTCAATGTCCTCGGCAGTAAATTAAAGGTGTTACAACAACATCACCAGCGTGTGAAAGTAGAGAAGGGAAGGCCCCGGTACCATCTTTCTGTGATCTCGTTTTGAGTACTGGGAATTTTTTTTTTTTTTAAACACACACACACTTCTGAAACATTGCAAGCAATCAAGGCTTTGTGTTGTGTGTTTTTTTAAAGTATGAGTTATTTTTCTCCAGGAATTTCTTCCTCTTATTCCTAGTTTAAAACAGGAAAGTGAATGTCACCTTCACAGCCTTAAGAAGTGTGTTAGCTTTCAATGTCCTCGGCAGTAAATTAAAGGTGTTACAACAACATCACCAGCGTGTGAAAGTAGAGAAGGGAAGGCCCCGGCACTATCTTTCCGTGATCTCGTTTTGAGTACTAGGAATTTTTTTTTTTTTTAAACACACACACACTTCTGAAACATTGCAAGCAATCAAGGCTTTGTGTTGTTGTTTTTTTAACTTTTTTTAAAAATATATTTTATTGATTTTTTACAGAGAGGAAGGGAGAGAGATAGAGAGTTAGAAACATCGATGAGAGAGAAACATCGATCAGCTGCCTCCTGCACATCTCCTACTGGGGATGTGCCCGCAACCCAGGTACATGCCCTTGACCGGAATCGAACCTGGGACCTTTCAGTCCGCAGGCCGACGCTCTATCCACTGAGCCAAACCGGTTTCGGCGAGTACTAGGAATATTTTAAGGAGATGCTGAAGCTATGGGTGCAATCGTCATGGCCGCTTAGATCTTCTTGCCCCAAATCGAAAGTACTAAACCTCAAAGCTGGAGCTTCACAAATGCTAACGGTCCGCCCCCCTTCCCAGGCTTTGTTCCTGCTCTCCCGCGCCCACTTTTACAAATAAGCTGTTAGGTGCCCCTGCCCATCAGCCTATAACAGAGCTCAGATCTCCTTTCCTTTCCTCTTTTCCTATTTAAGCGGTACGTTACGGCAACGGGGAGAAAGAAGCTGTGCTAGCCTGTCTGGATTTGTTATCTTTGCCGACAGCAGAGTAACTCTGAAGTCACTATGCTAATCTCAAAGATGATTACTAGCCCTAGCTGGTTTGACTCAGTAGATAGAGCATCCCGGGTTCAATTCCAGTCAAGGGCACAAGCCTGGATTGCAGACTCGATCCCCAGTAAGGGGCGAGCCAGAAGCAGCCAATCAATGATTCTATCTCATCATTGATGCTTCTATCAATCTCTCCCTTTCTCTCTAAAATTAATAAAATATATGTGTTTTTTAAAAGACGATTAATAAAGGCTCTGAAACTCAAACACAGCAGCTGATTAGGAAGCAGAATCTAGTACAGGCCCACGATCCCATATCTAAAATCTTTGGGCCAGATATAGATTTAGGACTTCTCAGATAGCAGAAAGGTTTACAGTGTACACAGGATTATAAAACAACTCCAGCAAACTTTGAGGCAGCCCCCCTAAACAAATACATTACTTTTCTGCAGAGAAACATCCATATAATCATACCAAGTACATGAATCTAGAGCAGCGGTTCTCAACCTGTGGGTCGTGACCCCTTTGGGGGTCGAACGACCCTTTCACAGGGGTCGCCTAAGACCATCGGAAAATACATATATAATTACATATTGTTTTTGTGATTAATCACTATGCTTTAATTATGTTCAATTTGTAACAATGAAAATACATCCTGCATATCAGATATTTACATGACGATTCATAACAGTAGCAAAATTACAGTTATGAAGTAGCAATGAAAATAATTTTATGGTTGGGGGTCACCACAACATGAGGAACTGTATTAAAGGGTTGTGGCATTAGGAAGGTTGAGAACCACTGGATATGATCCCAAACTCAGTTCTTAGAAAGATAACATATAGAAATGTAATTGGAATAATGGAGAATGGGGGTCTTATCTGAGAGTAGAATGTAATCTACAAGAGTAATTTTTTCAGGTGACTAAATACAGTGACTATCGCTGGAATAATGCCAGTCAAGACTGAAAGGCAGGGGAGGGAGAAAGGGAGAGGAACACAGGGAGATGATGCTTCTGTTACTGTTGACCCAAAAGGGAGCGGTGCCTCGCCCAGTGGAGTGAAGTGAGGAGCCTGCCTTGAACAAGGCTGTGTTTTAAGGGAAAGAGGCTCCAGGCAGGTACACACGCTTCCTACATATTATCAAGTGTTGCCAACGCCACCCTCCGGGAAAATCACTATTAAGGGAGGAAAGAAATCAGAAGCCGCCAAGCAGAACACACTGCTCTGTTTATACTTTCTAAGCACGGACTGCACACTGAAGAGAAATGGCGAACAATAGCAGACTTCCTCCCTTTCTCTTTGGACTCCGGACTCCGTCATTCGAAAGGCACAGTTAACTCTTCATCTCCATTTCGGAGAATCTGAGGACCTGGGACCCAGGTCACACTACAGGGACGAGTGGCTAAGAGCTGGCAGAGAGGAATTCGCCAGCTGGGCCTCTGTGCCTGCCAAGTTCAGGTCCCCTTCGGAGGCACGGCCTTCTCAAGGTTATCGACGGACAGACCTCGCGTAACACGAATTTAATCCGAAGAATGCATCTAGTTTTGACTCAGACTCACACATTTCAAATTGCTACACTATGAAAATTCCCCTAGATATCACCCATTCCTAAACATTTTAAAGAATTCTCATGCTACCATTGTTTGTTCAACATTATTCTGTGTTCCCTGGGGGGCAGAATGTAAGGCATGACCTCTGTCCCTAGGATGCTAATCATGTAACTGAGAGAAAAGATTAAAATTATGGAAGAAATAGCATATAACTAAAACAAACAAAACAAAACACAAAACTAATAAAACCAAGAAACAAACTACAGGAGTTTAGACGAAGGCATGAGCTGGAGAAATCATAAAATTTCACAGACAGTGGGAATGGAGCGAAGATTTGACCGGCTCAGCCAAGACAAACATAAAGTCATCTGATAAAGGGCAAGTACCACTTCCCTTGTACAGTTATTTATAGGGCAGAGAGTCTCCCCTTGAGCTGGAGGAGGGGCAGGAAAACTTGCTATAATGTATGATTGGGACGAATTTATTGTTTACTGACTATATACGCGAGGCATCTAAGTGCTACAGACACAAAGATAAGGAAAGAATAAAGGAAACAGTTCTTGCCCCCAAGGAGTCCACAAAAAACAAGTGACATATAAGAACGAATAACCAGCGTACAATGTAACAAGCACTAGACTTGAAGGAAGAGGTTTCTACAAAGTAATGCTAGAGGAGCACAAAGCAAGGAAGTAGCTAATTCTGCCTGAAAGATAACAAGTTTTAAAAAAATGTATCAAAAAATGTATCTGAGGTGTTAGGGGGAGAAGGGCAGTCTGGCAAAGGCACAGCATGGCACTGGGGTAGGAAGACAAGCGCACAGCTACAGAGGAGGGAATGGGTGCGGGTGAGCCTGGAACGGAGCCATCCAATATTTTATGGAGGGTCTGATATAGGCAGGGCTGTTCTGGAAAGACAGCTCTGGTGGCAGATGGACCAGGAGGAAAGAGCCTACGGAGGGAACCTTCTAGAAAGGAGGTTAATGCCGTGGTCCACAGAAGAGATTCCCTAGTCCTGAGGGATAGTCTTTCTTTTGTGGGTTTCACACTTTTGTGGGTTCTGGTGATAATCAACATCTGGCACATGTTTGATCTCAATGAAGGCAACAGGCTACTTATTATACAATGTCAATATTATACATACAGTCATGTAAATATAAGTAACATGAAGCACGCATACAGCATGCTACATAAAATGAGCAGCCTGAGCAAGAACTCTCACACGCATGTCCCATCACCTTCTCCTTTAGTCCCACAGCCATCGTGTAAATGGGGACCACTCTGAAATACTATAAGCACCTACTCCCATCCCATCCTAAACCCACCTCCATATACATTGTCTCTTCCTTCCAATTTTGTACTTTGTTGATTCTAAGTCATCTTCCAAATCTATATATATAAAAACTTAATACACAAATTGTCCCCTCGGGAGTTCGACCGGGAGTTCGATTGCTTGCTATGACATGCGCTAACCACCAGGAGGCAGCACAGAATGAAGGAAGGCCCCGGCCGGCAGCCAGAAGGCCCCCCGATCAGCCCTGATCACCAGCCAGGCCTAGGGACCCTACCTATGCATGAATTTCGTGCACTGGGCTTCTAGTTTACTATTAAATGGTGAAAAAAATTTTTCTTTGTTTCAGTTCCTATTTATTTCTTTGGCATAAAATTTATTTAGTGAACAAATGGCTTGGTGAGGACCTAAATAACTAAATAAATTATAAATCAACCATTTGATATTTCCTGGTATTATTTGAAGATGTTGACAAAATTTGATTGTACTACTAAAGAGCATCAAGACATAGTTTATTTTGTAATTCAGCTTATCAGCTTGAAACAAAGTGATAAACAATAAAAGTTTCAAATGTATATATTTTTTGTAATTTTTGAGAGATTTTAATTAAAAAGGGACTGCATCCAGTGGGAAATGCATAGTTCACAGAAACCCAAGATCAATAATGAAAGATTATACTATGTTTTCACACCAGTATTATCTTCTTTTATGGAAATAAATAATCCTTTCTCCCTGCCCCCTAGAAAAACACAGCTGTTTCTCACCATTTTGTTAAAATAATAGTATCCTATTCTACTTAAAAATTCTGAAGCTAATGCACAGCCTTTTTCATTACCCCATAGACAAAAAACTACATAGTCAATTCAGATGTTATTCCTAAACTGCTTTTTAAAATTGAGATATGACTGACATACAACATTATCAGTTTCAGGTATACAACATAATGATTTCATAGATATAATATTGAAATGATAGTTAACATCTGTCACCAAATATAGTTATAAATTTTTTTTCTTGTGATGAGAACTTAAGATCTATACTTTCTTAGCAACTTTCAAATATACAACACGGTATTATTAACTACTAGAGGCCCGGTGCATGAAATTCATGCACTCGGGGAGGGGGGGTGTCCCTCAGCCTGGCCTGCACCCTCTCACATCCCGGGAGCCCTCAGGGCTCAGGGGATGTCTAACTGATGGCTTAGGCCCGCTACCTGTGGGCCTAATCCATCAGTTGGACATCCTTAGCGCTGCCACAGAGGTGGGAGAGGCTCCTGCCACCGCAGCTGCACTCAGCAGCCGTGAGCCCGGCTTCTGGCTGAGCGGCGCTCCCCCTGTGGGAGCACACTGACCACCAGGAGGCAGCCCCTGCATTGAGCGTCTGCCCCCTGGTGGTCAGTGTGCGTCATAGCAACTGGTCATTCTGCCGTTCAATTTGCTTATTAGCCTTTTATTATATAGGATAGACACTACACTGCACATTACATCAGCAGGCCTCAATTATTCTATATCTGGAAGTTTGTACCTTTTGACCACTTTTACTCATTTCACCCATCCCTCAACCCCCACCTCTGGCAACCACTGATCCGTTCTCTGTGCACTGCTTATTTTACCAAGAAAATCTGATTACCTGAGTGCATGGATACAATAGATACATCGAGGCATGTTCTTTCGGTCATAGATATCTGTGGTTTCTGGGTAAAAAATCTGAGGAGAAATAAAAGCAGTAGAGTAAGTATCCATCCGCTGGATTTCTTTTGATCACTCACCAATCATCAATAACACAAATAAAATGTCGGACAGTTAGCAAACATTGTTGGCATTCAGCAAATTACTTCATTAGGGTGAAGAGACATTTCACTATAAGTAGTGCAAGGAATAAAATGCTACAATACGGAATGAAAAACACTATTTGAATAAACCTTATTTGGTCAACCCACTGAATGTCCCTGGGTATGTGAAAGTGACTTATGCACTACAGACTCAGTCATGGGCAAATCAATCCCAAGTTCTAGTCCAGTTTACAACACTGGCTTTGCTTTGAGACAGCATAGAGGGACCTTGGAGAGCATCATGCTAAGTGAAATAAGTCAGTCAGAGAAAGACAAGTATCACATGATCTCACTCATATGTGGAATAGGGGGCCTGTGGGGCGTGGGGGGAAGAGGTGGCATATGTAATACTTTCAATAAAGAATTATTTAAAATAATAAATAAAACACTGGCTTTGAAGGATTGTAATCTTCCTGGTTACTATCTGCCATGCCTAGACTGGGTAGGAATCCCACAGAACATTTACTAAGTGCTTCCGTCTGTGCAAACCACTACATTTAGACACTGAAAAAACTATCAAACATTACACTATATCGTACTGCTTGGGGGAAGTGGGAAGACACTGAGATGAAGGAGCTAGAATAGAGGGTGTACAGTATGGGACTGTGGGTGATGGGTGGTTTTCCTTGGCAGTACTTAGCACAATCAATCAATCACTTGTGCTATCATCTGCTTGACTCCTCCACCAGCCCATAAGCCACATGACGGCAGGGACCCGCTCCGGGCTGCTCACTGCTGTATCTTCGATGCCAAGCCCAGTGCCAAGTTCATGGAAGGAGCTCTATACTTAACGCATTTGTGAATGAGGTGGAATAGGAACAGAGTAGCTTTAGAGTGTGAATAGCCTTGAAGTTCAAAACCTATTCTCATGGTAATGAGACACCACACACGACTCAACCTGTAATCTAGGGGGGAAGGATTGGAGAAGTGAAAGGCTGAATTATAAGGTGATTAGAAGAATTCTGACAAGGCAGTGGGAGATGCTACAGCACTAGGTATCTATTACAGCACTTAATACATTGTGTTCAATTCTTCGTTTTATTGTTGTTGTTTTTGTTTTTGTTTTTTTAATATATTTTATTGATGTTTTTATGATAGAAACATCAATGATGAGAGAGAATCATTGATCAGCTGCCTCCTGCATGTTCCCCACTGGGGATGGAGCCTGCAACCCAGGCATATGCCCTTGACCAGAATCGAACCCGGGACCTTCCAGTCTGCAGGCCGACGCTCTATCCACTGAGCCAAATAGGCCAGGGCCAATTCTTTGTTTTGATGCTTGTCCCATAATCATCCTGCCTCTCCACTGGAAAGAACTGCCCCCATCCCCACACCCCACACCCGAGAAATGGGATGTATCAGAATCATCCTTTTTGATAATTTTTCCAGCTCCACGTGCTCACTTCCCAAGATTGGGATGTCCTCCCCTGAAAGGTGAAAATCCCAGTCGCCATGAGCCAACCTCCCCGAAAACAGCAGAGAATACAGTTCAGAAACAGGAAAGTAAGGTTGGGTAGGTAGGACGGAATCAGATTGTGAGGCCCTGGAGAGTCAGGCAAGTCTGAACCTGATACGCAGGCCACAGAGAAGTCCTCACTTTGGAGCCAAAGAGTGAAAATGGAGCCTCAGAGCCCCGGGAAGATCTGACTGGAGACAAGACACAGGATGCAGCGAATGGCGGGGAGATGGAAGCTCAGGAGGCCGCTGGCAGGCTGTGCCAGCAGATCAAAGAGGCGCTTCCACTAAAGGAGGGAGGCTGGGGCAATCACTGCATGTAGGAGGCCAAGGGGACGCCAAGGTTTGGAGCCCGGGTAACTGGGAAAATGATAACAAGGTCCCATTCATTACAGAGGAGGGGATGTCCACGTGCCGGAAAAGGGAGGTTTAGGTTTCAGACGTGAGAAATCTTAGGTGCTAGAAAGCTATCCGAGGAGAAATGTCCACTTGAAGATACCGTGTTTATCTTACAGCAAAGAGTCTTCAAAATAACTGAAACCGCCCCGCCGGTGTGGCTCAGTGGTTGAGTGTCGACCTATCAACCAGAAGGTCACAGTTCGATTCCTGGTCAGGCCACCTGCCCGGGTTGTGGGCTCGATCCCCAGTGTGGGGCATGCAGGAGGCAGCTGATCAATGATTATCTCTCATCATTGATGTTTCTATCTCCTCTCTCTCCCTCTCCCTTCTTCTCTGAAATCAATAAAAAAATATTTTAACAATAATAAAAATAACTGAACCCATGAAAATGAGAGAAAGTAGCTAAAATAAGGACTGCATCGTAAGGAATGCCCACTAGTAGGATATGGAAGATAGAATAGTTGAAGAAAACAGAGGACTAGTTGGCAGATTAAAAACAATTTAAAAAAATCAAACTCAAAATAACAAAAGTATTTCATAGAGGAGGTGGCCAATAGTACCAACCATAATAAACAGTCAAGAAGGATAAGAACCAAAAATTTATCACAGTAAGTTTCTATAATTAACCTATATTGTACCATATAAAGAGATCAGGCCCTAACCTGTTTGGCTCAGTGGATAGAGCATCAGCCTGCGGACTCAAGGGTCCCAGGTTTGATTCTGGTCAAGGGCATGTACCTTGGTTGCGGGCACATCCCCAGTAGGAGGTGTGCAGGAGGCAGCTGATTGATGTTTCTCTCTCATCGATGTTTCTACTCTCTATCCCTCTCCCTTCCTCTCTGTAAGAAATCAATAAAATATATTTTAAAAAAAAAGAGAGATCAGGAAAGACATCCCAATAAATACTAAATATGTACTGTTGATCATATATCATATGTTATACCACGGCCAACAATACATGTTCAGGCTGAGTGTCTTCTGTCTACATTACTCAGAGTCTTCTGGACCTAAATCATGAAGGGTAGACATTTCAAAACTGACAGCCCGGAAAGCCCTGCTGTCCTGGAAAGCCTTTGAGTTTCTATGTTTGTTGTCATTGTGGTCCAGGACAACGCACTATTGTTAGTAAACAAAAAGGTAATAAAAACCAATCATTAAAAAGGCATCTTAGCCCGGCCAGCATGGCTCAGTGGGTAGAGCATCAGCCTGCCGACCGAAGGGTCCCGGGTTCGATTCCGGTCAAGGGCACGTACCTAGTTTGCAGGCTCCTCCAGGCCTGGGCCCTGGTCAGGGCTCGTGCAAGAGGCAACCAATCGATGTGTTTCTCTCACATCGGTGTTTCTCTCTGTCTTTCCCTCTCTCTTCCACTCTCCCTAAAAATCAATGAAGGAATATCCTCGAGAGAGGATTAACCCCCCCCTCCCCAAAAAATACAACAAAAAAGCATTTTATAATAAGAATACTATTCCTACCGGAACCGGTTTGGCTCAGTGGATAGAGCGTCGGCCTGCGGACTGAAAGGTCCCCGGTTCGATTCCGGTCAAGGGCATGTACCTTACATCCCCACTAGGACCCAGTATGGGGTGTGCAGGAGGCAGCTGATCGATGTTTCTCTCTCATCGATGTTTCTAACTCTCTATCTCTCTCCCTTCCTCTCTGTAAAAAATCAATAAAATATATTTTAAAAAAAAAAGACTAGTACTCCTAGCAACAGCAAATATTAACAAGGCTCTTAGTACCATTCAAAAGAGGTTAAGTCATCTTGCCCAATAGGCACACCACACAAAAAACAGGAACAGGAAGTTACAGGTGCACAGAAAGGCCAAGTAGCTGTCAAAATTTGACGTACTGCATTTCCTGACATTGTGGGGCCTAATTCTCAAACACACCAGTGCAAGGAAGACAGCTTCAGCACTCTGCTCTGAAAAAAAGAGGACGAAAACTTGTCTTCTGCGAAGACTCAGCTCTGGATTTAACTCAGTTCAACAGACAGACATGCAACAGTGAGTTCAGCACTGTGCTACACATTTACAATTGGCTGTAGGCACTTCTTAATACTCCACATCTCCCTTTTCCCCCCTTCACTTTTTGTTGTTGTTTACAAAAATTTAGCCTATAGAACAGTATAAAGAAAAAGAAAAACACAGCCCAGCCGGCGTGGCTCAGTGGTTGAGCATCGACCTAAGAACCAGGAAATTACGGTTCGGCATATGCCTGGGTTGCAGGCTCCGTCCCCAGTAGGGGACATGCAGGAGGCAGCCAATCAATGATTCTCTATCATCAATTAAAAGATATATATTTAAAAAAAAAAAAACCCTAATCCCATCACACAAAAAATGAAAACTGTATTTCCTAACAGATTTTTCCCAAGAACATTCACTTTATTTTTACACAAAAATAGTGATCTCATCTTAGCCAGAACATAAACTCTTATAACCTTAGCCTATTATGTTATTTTTCCACTTAGCACATCCCAGACAACTTCCTTTGTCAATACAGAGTAACGTCATCCTTTTTTATGGCTGCACTGGTCTCTGTCTGCATCACAATTAATTCCCTAGTGAAGGAACATGTGGTTTGCTATCAATTTTTTCTACCATAAGCAAGGCTGAAAAATCCTTACATATACATCTTTTTATGCTTGTCTGATTATGGTGGAGGGATAACTTCCTAGAAGAATTCTTAGGTCAAAGAATGGGGGTGGGGTAGTAGAGAAAGATGCCATGCCTGTAAGAATGATAATACAGCACAGCCTTTATGGGTTCTGGTGGGACGGGTAGCTAGAGATGGCAATTTCACTAAGAGCAGCACTAAACAGACTCCTGAGCAAACAGTCAAGGATGGCCCGGCCAGCATGGCTCAGTGGTTGATGAACCAGGAGTTCCCGGTTCGATTCCTGGTCAGGGCACATGCCAGGGTTTCCCACTCAATCCCCAGTGGGGTTCAGGCAGGAGGCAGCCAATCAATGATTCTCTCATCATTGATGTTTCAATCTCTCTCTTCCTCTTCCTTCCTCTCTGAAATCAATAAAAATATTTTTTTTAAAAATGACCCTTCAAACACCCTAAATTTGGTTATTCTGAAGCTGGAAGATAACATTTCTAAAATATTTCCTAAAGTCAAATTTTAATGAAACAACATTGTTAATAATAGTAATAATAAAAACCCACTGAATTATATACTTTAAAATTCATGTGGTGTCTGGCGGAATATCATGGTATGTGAATTTTGTAAGTTGACAATTTGATATAGTCAAAGTAAATGATATCACAGGGAATTTCTCTAACATGGGGTGAAGCAGGGATGAGGAATATAAAACAAAAAGAACAAAACTATTTTCTAAAAGAAACAGAAGAAAGAGATCTTAAGTACTTTTTTAAAAAATCACCACAGATTCCATTGAAAATAAAGAATACTTTCATAAGTAGAGTGAGAACCCTTATGCCAAGACAGAGCTGAGCCAGAACTATGACTATCACGTGAATTACCTTAGGCAAGCCAATCTCGTCCATGGCATTCAACCACTGAATCACATTATCCGTGTGCCGGAAGTGGAGGCCAGTCGCCTAGAACAAATAAAAGACCATTAGGCGGGGGAGAAGGGGGTCCTAATATAAGGTGACAGGAGAAGATCTGGCTTTGGGTGGTGGGCACACGGTGCACTATACAGATCTGGTAACATAGAAACCCTCACCTGAAACCTATATGTTCATGTTGACCAGTGCCACCCCAGTCAATTTAATAAATATTTTTTTTAATTTAAAAAATAGACACGTTGCCAATAGTGACACAATACTAAATAAAAACTCTCTTGCAAGTTTCCTTGACAAACTTTACAAGGTCCCCTTAAATTCAAGGTCTGTCTATAGCATTATGTTCACATTCCATTCCCAACAAGCCAGATCCACATCTCCGCTCCTCTCATTTAAAAACTCCGGAGAGGCCCAGCCGGTGTGGCTCAGTGGTTGAGTGTCGACCTATGAACCAGGAGGTCACAGTTCGATTTCAGGTCAGGGCACATGCCCGGGTTTCGGGCTCGATCCCCAGTGTGGGGTGTGTAGGAGGCAGCTGATCAATGATTCTCTTTCATCATTGATGTTTCTATCTCTCTCTCCCTCTCCCTTCCTCTCTAAAATCAATAAAAATATTTTTTTTTTAAAAAAAAGAAAAGATAAATTTCTGAGATCTTAATTTGGCTTTGGCTTAGGGTCTATACCTTCCTTGTTTCCCTTTAAATTTGAACATAAAAATCTCTTTTGATTGCATCTTCATCCTTAGCTCATTATTACAGTCAACTGCTCTTACATTCGCTGTTGGTTTTGCCATCTTCCACTATTTTATATGCATCCTTATTTCAAATAAGAACTCTGAGGAAGGCTCCCCACAGAAGCTCTTAGACGACTAATTTTGGTCCTTGTCAACTGAACTAAGCAGTCTTCTTTCTCAGGGCCATGGGCCACAGGAATCAAACCCTTTCACTTATCTCCATTTTCTGAAACTGGATCGCTTCCCACTTTACTTTGCACTCTAATATCACAGGTTGATCTTTTTTCCCTAAAGTTGTTAATACTTTCAATCAACCCTTTCACTTATCTCCATTTTCTGAAACTGGATCGCCTTCCCACTTTACCTTGAACTCTACTATCACAGGTTGATCTTTTTTCCCTAAAGTTGCTAATGCTTTCAATTTGCCAACAAATCTCAGGACTTGGTTAAAGTTAAAGTAGTTCCCCTAGTTACTTCCACTACCTTCTAAGAAATAAAAAATACATCAAGGCCCTAGCCAGTTTGGCTCAGTGGATAGAGCATCGGCCTATGGACCGAAGGGTCCCGGGGTCAAGGGCATGTTCCTTGGTTGCAGGCTCCTCCCCCACCCGGGGCCTTGGTTGGGGTGTGTGCAGGAGCCACCAATCAATGTGTTTCTCTCACATCGATATTTCTCTCTGTCTTTCCCTCTCTCTTCCACTCCCTCTAAAAAATCAATGGAAAAATATCCTCAGATGAGGATTAAAAAAAAAAAAATTTTCACAAGGGCCATGACGATACCCACCATCACAAGAAATGTATCAGAAATACAAACAGCTGAAGTTCTTCTACTACTATATCTTGTTCTCTCTGTCTTTCCCTCTCTCTAAAAATCAATGGAACAATATCCTCGGATGAGGATCAAAAAAAATTTTTTTTCATCAAGGACCATGATGAGACCCACCATTGCAAGAAATATATCAGAAATACAAACAGCTGAAGTTCTACTACTATATCTTCACTTTGCACTATTTTCTCCACTTTTGTTGGAACAAACACCCTTACACTCATTTCTCAGTAACTCGTACACAGGAGAAAGCATGCTAACCTCTCTCACGTTCACGGCCGTGTTAGTGCCACGCCGGGAGGACTCACCTTGTATCTGGTCTGCTCCCGGTCGTAGATTTTCTTCAGGGACACCACTTTGGGAGAGAAGAAGTTCCCGAGTTTGGCGAGGTAGACCCCGTTCCGAAGGCCCTCCTCCAGCTCCGTGGTGGGAGGCAGGTCTTCCCCCAGGCATGCTTCCATCCACCTGCACAGAGGGAGGGAGGACTTGAGACAAGGCAGGGAGGACTGAGCATTCCTCAGAGGATCAAGTTTAATTTCCATTCTCCTCGAGTGGGAGGCAGGTCTTCCCCCAGGCATGCTTCCATCCACCTGCACAGAGGGAGAGAGGACTTGAGACAAGGCAGGGAGGACTGAAGCATTCCTCAGAGGATCACGTTTAATTTCCATTCCCCTTGGAGAGGCTTAAGGTGAACATAAGCAACACTCCTTTACGATCCAAGTTCAGCGTCAACCAGGAGGTCACGGTTCGATTCCCGGTCAGGGCACATGCCTGGGTTGTGGGCTTGATCCCCAGTGGAGGGGCGTGCAGGAGGCAGCCGATCCATGATTCCCTCTCATCATTGATGTTTCTCTCTCCCTCTCCCTCTCCCTGACTATCTGAAAACAATAAAAAAAACATTTTTTTTAATAAAAGATCCAATTTCACAGGCCTTGTCCTGACCCAGTCAGATCTGAGGCAGGGAACTTGGAAAACTTCTGGAGCATGAATGCCACCTTCTTCTCTACCCTACTTTCCTCTCTGCGGCCCCAGAGCCAGCTGGCTCCCAGGTCCTGACTGTCCCATGCACCTCGGATCCGTTCCCTCAGTCCTTAGGTTACTCCTTAAGGACTCCTACGGAAAACCATTTGTAACCGAAGCCACCATCTCAACTGTTTTATTGCCGAAGTTCTCCTCTGAGTTTTAGCATTCAGAACCCACAGTGAATTTCTAGGTTCAAGGTTTTATGGTTGTTTGGGGTTGCCAAAATAGTCAGTTATCTTGGCTAAAACACTGAAGGTACCTCTCATGAAAGCAATAAAAATGAATTCTTCAGTGCTTTTCAGAGAAGGAGAAGAGGTTGTAAAGACGTAAGGAAAACTGTATTTTGTCCCTCGAACACTTCTCGAAAGATTTCAGGGAAGCCCAAGATACAACAAATCAGAGTTTAATTGCATATGTTTTCTACAAACAGAAAGGTGTGTAACTAAAAATCATTTAGACTGCAGGGGTCCTCAAACTACGGCCCGCGGGTCACATGCAAATACAAATATTGTATTTGTTCCCGTTTTGTTTTTTTAGTTCAAAATAAGATATGTGCAGTGTGCATACGAATTTGTTCATAGTTTTTTTTTTTAAACTATAGTCCGGCCCTCCAACGGTCTGAGGGACAGTGAACTGGCCCCCTGTTTAAAAAGTTTGAGGACCCCTGATTTAGAGCAATGATTTTAAACCTTTTTTTTTTGAGTCACAGAATCCTCTGAACAGCTAAGAAACACTATATGATCCCAAAAATCAGTGACGCCCTAGACCCGTGGTCGGCAAACTGCAGCTCGCGAGCCACCTGCGGCTCTTTGGCCCCTTGAGTATAGCTCTTCCTAAGCCTTAGGAGTACCCTAATTAAGTTAATCAAACCGGTTAGGACTATATAGTTTAAGTTTAAAAAATTTGGCTCTCAAAAGAAATTTCAATCGTTGTACTGTTGATATTTGGCTCTGTTGACTAATGAGTTTGCCGACCACTGCCCTAGACAGTTTGGCTCAGTGGATTTTTAAAAAATAATAAGGAAAAGCAACAATTTCCCGTATTTCTCAAGTTCTATCAAATAGTCACTCAACCTCATTTTCAAATCTGTTATACTTTTAAAGCAGCCAGCATACTGTCTGTCCAATACTCTTAAATAAAGACTGCCTGGATATATGAATGGGCGAGAGAATTTTCTGGTCATTCTCTCAATTCAATGATAATAAATAAAATTTCCTCTTCTGACTTTTCTTTCAGGTAGAATTTAAATGTCAGGGATGAGGAGGGGGAGAAGGGCTGGGGGTGGGGGTGGGGGCCCACCAGGAAACAAATGAGTTTTCCAGAAGAGATGCCAGAGTCACTAAATTAGATAGCAATTTGTAACAGTTACAAAATCCAAACTCTACTTCAGGAAGAGCCTAAAGACCACAGGACGATGGGGAAAACAGTGTAGGTTATTGGTACAGAAAACGGGTGTAGTCTCAGGACAAACCTCATACAGCCATCCCTCCAATATTTCACTGCTGAAAGGACACAGCAAACAGCTCCTGGCAACCCAGCCCTCGGGGGCAGTCTACCCCCTGTGATCTCATTGACAGGGACATCCTAGAACAGTGGTTCTCAACCTTCTGGCCCTTTAAATACAGTTCCTCATGTTGTGGTGACCCCCAACCATAAAATTATTTTCGTTGCTACTTCATAACTGTAGTGTTGCTACTGTTATGAATCGTCATGTAAATATCTGATATGCAGGATGGTCTTAGGCGACCCCTGTGAAAGGGTCGTTCGACCGCCAAAGGGGTTGCGACCCACAGGTTGAGAACCGCTGTTCTAGAACAACTCAGTGTGAGCCAGCAGCAGCTCTTTGCCATGTAACAGTATGAAGAAAAAATTACTTTTCTTCTCAAAATAAGGTGAACACACAGGGAAGACGATGAATAAGCAGCACAGTATGTGTTTTTGCCTTGAATCAGAGCCAGTTACCAAAGTTGTGTGGGCTTTCCTCTCCTCTGGGATTACTACTAGATTCATATCAGCCCCAGCCGGTTTGGGTCAATGGATAGAGAGTCGGCCTGGGAACGGAAGGGTTCTGGGTTCGATTCCGGTCAAGGGCACATGCCCAGGTTGTGGGCTCGGTCCCCAGTGAGGGTGGTGCAGGAGGCAGCTGATCAAAAATTCTCTTTCATCACTGATGTTTCTCTCTCTCCCCCTCTCCCTTCCTCTCTGAAATTAATAAAAATATATTTTAAAAAAATATATATCCAAGTAAAAGCAGGGACCATGCAACATCTCCCACAATCCTCTCTGTGCTTTCCCTAGTCTGACTGCTGTAAAACAGTCCGGATTAACAGCTACACCAGGACGTTTCCTGTAGTGACGCAGAACATCACTCAAGGGTCAGGCCAGAGGGAGAGAAGCCAAGTGTGATTTGGTGAAAGGGAGAGACAGTCAGAGAGCTAGGAGAGGTAGGCAACCAGGCAATCACCAGAAAGACAAGAAGTAACAAGTGTTGGGGAGGATGTGGAGAAAAGAGAACCGCTATGCACTATTGGTGGGACTGTAAATTGGTGCAGCCACTCAGAAGGCAAGAGGGAGGGTCTTCAAAAAAATTAAAAATAGAACTGTCATAGGACCCGGCCATCCCACTTCTGGGTATACAGTCAAAGGAAGTGAAACAAAATCTGGAGATCAAAGGTAGGTGTGAACTCCCCTCTTAATTGCAGCATTATTCACAACAGCCAAGATATGGAAGCAACCTAACTGTGCATCAACTTATGAATGGATAAAGGTGTGTGTGTGTGTGTGTGTGAAAATTAAAATATTCAGATATGAGAAAAAAGAAAATCCTGCCATTTGTGACAACATGGATGGAACTTGAGGGCATTATGCTAAGTAAAATAAGCCAGACAAAGACAAATATTGCATGGTATCTCTTCTATGTGCAATCTAAAAAACAACGCAAAAAAAAAAATCTCGTAGAAATAACAGAAAAGTGGTTCCAGGAATACGAGAAATAGGGACAGGTTGGTAGAAGAGTACAAACCTCAAATACATAACACATGGTGAGTACAGCTGAGAACACTGTGCTGTATAAGTGAAATCTGCTAAGAGAGTAGAATATAAATAAATGTTCTTACCAAAATAAATAAATATGTGAGGTGATGGATATGTTAATTAACTAGATGGTCCTTTTACAATGTGTACATATAACAAGTCATGACAATGTACTTAAAATGTCTTATAATTTTGTATGCTAATTATACCTCAAAGCGGAAATAAAAAATAAAATCATTGCCCTAACCGGTTTGGCTCAGTGGATAGAGCATCCTCCTGAGGACTGAAGGGTCCCAGGTTCAATTCCGGTCAAGGGCACATGCCTGGGTTGTGGGCTCCATCCCCAGTGGGGGCTGTGCGGGAGGCAGCCGATCAATGATTCTCTCTCATCATTGATGTTTCTGTCTCTCTCTCCCTCTCCCTTCCTCTCTGAAATCAATAAAAATATGTAAAATAAATAAATAAATAATAAGTCACTTACAAGCAAAGTTCTGAGAATGTCATACCAAGTGGTGATATGACATCAGCACACCCACCTGTGATCAGGATGCTCGGCCACAGCCACAGCCGCAACAAAACCCTTGTATTTCTCACAGTATTTCTCATAAGAGTTGAAGAAAACGGAGGGAAGAGTTCTGAGTCCTTCCTCTCAAAACAAGGGACAGAAACTTTCAACATTTTATCCTCCTCAATGGCTCATTTTCACTATAAGTAACACTAAAAATATAACCTCTAACCCCACATGGCAGATAGGAAGCTAAATGCTTCGCATGAATTATCTCACTTGATACTTGCAAAAAGCCATAAGGGAAGTAGCAATATTGTTCTTATCTTCCCGATACGGAAACCACGCGCTCCTAAAAGTAAAATAATCTCTCCAAAATTACCGAGCTTGTAAGTGGCTAAGCTCACTCTTTTTAAAATATATATATATTTTTTTATTTATTTCAGAGAGGAAGGGAGAGGGAGAGATAGAAACATCAATGATGAGAATCGCTGATCGGCTGCCTT
>NW_005370085.1:1131254-1162332 GCF_000412655.1 Myotis brandtii | reverse complement strand
GTTCTGAAACTGGACTTTCTGAAGCATCCCATACCACAGTCCATGACCTCACTCACCATTCTCCTCTATCAGGCACCAAGAGACGGGCATATTAAATGTTAAACACGGGTGAAGTAGACACAATCAGTGTGAACAATGAGTGCTCATATGAAAGCCTGTCTTTCATATAATTACATAATAATTCTCATAATTATTTTTTTATTGATTGATTTGTGACAGAGAGAGAAGAAAGGGGAGGGAAAGAGAGAGAAACATCGATTTGTTGTTCCACTTAGTTATGCATTCATTGGTTGATTCTTGTATGTGCCCTGACTGGGGGTAGAACTTGCAACCTTGGCATATCAGGATGACCCTCTAATCAACTGAGCTACACAGCCAGGGCTCTCATAAATAATTCTTACATCCCTTTCATATTTAGGCTGCTTTTATAAAGCTTTGTTACATACATATTTTAAATCAATTTTCCAAAACAAATCTACTCACATCCATTCAGGAAACATTTTTTTAAAATATATTTTATTGATTTTTTACAGAGAGGAAGGGAGAGGGATAGAGAGTTAGAAACATCCATGAGAGAGAAACATCGATGGGGATGTGCCCACAACCAAGGCACATGCCCTTGACCGGAATCGAACCCGGGACCCCTCAGTCCGCAGGCTGACGCTCTATCCACTGAGCCAAACCGGTTAGGGCCAGGAAACATTTTTTTAAATATATTTTTATTGATTTCAGAGGGGAAGGGAGAGGGAGAGAGAAATAGAAACATCCATGATGAGAGAGAATCATTGACTGGCTGCCTCCTGCACGCCCCCTTACTGGGGATGGAGCCAGGCATGTGCCCTTGACCGGAATCAAACCCGGGACCTTTCAGTCCGCAGGCCGGTGCTCTAGCCACTGAGCCAAACCAGCGAGGGCAGTTCAGGAAACATTTTTAATGGACCACTCTGAGCAGCACCTATAAAATGTGCCAAATACCTGCCCCCACTTTAAAGGATTACCCTCTTGGGACAGAGATGCTTAACCAACTGGCTACCACAGGAGATGAGAGCTGAACTGGCTTTAAGATAAACGGTACTTAGAGGTAAACAATGGGGAAAGGAGATGTTTAAGATAAAGGAAAGGGCATAAGCAAAAGGCCCAAAGGCATGAACACAAATGGCCTATTTAGGGAATGACAAAGCACGCTGCTGGAGGACTCCTTGGAGATGAGCTGTCTGGAGCCTGGTATCTAATCTGCAGGCAATGGGAGCCATGAGAGTTTTCAAACAGAAGAATGACTTGGCCGTGCCCTGGCCAGATAGCTCAGTTGGTTAGAGTGTGGTCCCCATACTCCAAGGTTGCGGGTTCAATCCCCGAGCAGGGCACATGTAAGAAGAATCAACCAATGAGTACATCAATAGGTGGGACAACAAATCCATGTTTTTCTCTCTCCCTTCCTCTCGCTCTCTCTAAAATCAGTCAATAATCCTGGCTGGTTTGGCTCAGTGGATGGAGCGTCAGCCTGTGGACTGAAGGGTCCTGGGTTCGATTCCAGTCAAGGGCATATGCCCAGGTTGCGGGCTCGATCCCCAGTGGGGGGCGTGCAGGAGGCAGTCAATCAATGATTCTCTCTTATCATTGATGTTTCTATCTCTTTCTCCCTCTCCCTTCCTCTCTGAAATCAATAAAAATATATTTTTAAAAAATAAAATAAAATCAGTCAATAAATAAAAATTAAATTGAAAAAGAATGACTTGGCCAACTATAATTTAAAATTTTTAATTAAATAATACATTAATAAAAAGGAGTGGCTTGGTCAGAACTGAGACTTTAGGACAGTAACTAGGACAACAACATGGAAGGCAAGATTCAAGAGAGAAATATTAGGCAACTATTTCAGGAATCTAGGTGAGAGAGAATGAGGTCTTGAACTGGGGTAATGATGGAAACAGAAAGAGAAATGGTGACTAATCACAGAGGAGGAGAGGAGCCTCTTTGCAGATCTTAGATAGCTGGGCCTGGGGGTGAGAAGGGCATCGGGGAAGATGCAGCCTTTACTGACGACCGGAAAAGAACAAAAAAACAAAGTGAGCTCCTGACCTCACATTTCACTACTGACATTAAACACCAAATGGATTAGAGATTTTAAAAATAAAAAAGGAAGGAAAAAATATAGATGAATGGTTGTACGATCCTGAAGTGGGAAAGGCTTTTCCAAACAAAACCATGGAGGTAGAAAATCACAAAGGAAACAGAAACAATTGGCTACACAAAAAGCAGTTAAACTTCTATAAAAATCAATTTTAAAAAATCAAATGGAGCCCTAGCCAGTTTGGCTCAGTGGATAGAGGGTTGGCCCGAGGACTGAAGGGTCCCGGGTTCGATTCTGGTCAAGGGCACATGCCCGGGTTGCTGGCTCAATCGGGGCGTGCAGGAGGCAGCCAATTGATGATTCTCTCTCATCATTGATGTTTCTAACTCTCTCCTCTCCCTTCCTTTCTGAAATCAATAAAAATATATATATTTTAAATCAAACAGAGAGATAAACCAGAGGATAAATTTGTAACATGTAACAAAGGAATAATAATCTCCTATAATCTTCATATTCTACATACATTTTAAATGCTTGAAATAAATAAAATAACAAATATTTCCCTAGGAAAAATGGGTTAGAAACACAAAAAGACTATAAAGGGTCAGTGCCCTGGCTGGTATGCTCAGTGGTTAGAGCATCAGCCTGTGGACCCAAGGGTCTTGGGTTCAATTCCTGGTCAAAGGCATGTACCTGGGTTTGATCCCCAGCCCTGGTGGGGCTGAGTGAGGAGGCAACCAATCTATGTGTCTCTCTCACACCCCTCCCTTCCACTCTCTCTGAATATCAATGGGGGGAAAAAATCCTCAAGTGAGGATTAACAAAAATACTAGTAAATGGTCAGTAATAACAGAAAATATTTGTAAACTCACTATTAATCAAAGAAATGCAAATGAAAGTAACAATAACACCGTTTTCAGCTATCAGACTGGCAAAGAGAAAAAAGAATAATAGCAGCTTATTACCATTCCTTATGTGGGAAAACCCCACATTCTCACAGTTCCAGAGAAAATCTGGCAGCGTGCACCCTCTATAGTGAATTTGCAGAAACTTCTATAAAAGGGAAAAGGTTGTTTTATTTTTAAACGATGATTTGGCGACTCGCGGCATGGATGACTAAATAAACAATGATGCCATGCAACAAGGCTGGGGACACCGGGAGAAGCAGGCCAGGATGCTAAATTCATGCCTGAAACATGTCCAGGTTGAAATGCAAGGGGGGGGGGGGGGGGGGGGAAGGTAGTGACATCCTGCAGGCAGTTGGAACTGTAAGTCTGAACAACTCAGGGAGACCAGGTTGGAAACCCACGTTTGAAAAATGTGACCACGAGTGGGATGAGCTCGCCAGAGACCCAGATTCCACAGAAATAGAAATGGTCAAGGACTGCGCCTCAAAACACAATGACTTTGCCCTGGCCAGTTTGGCTCAGTGGATAGAGCGTCCACCTGCGGACTGAAGGGTCCAGGTTTGATTCCAATCAAGGGCATATGCCAGGATTGTGGGCTCAATCCCCAGTAGAGGGCATGCAGGAGGCAGCTGACCAATGATTCTCATCATTCATGTTTCTATTTCTCTCCCTCTCCCTTCCACTCTAAAATCAATAAACATATATTTTTTAAAGAAAGAAAACAATGACTTTTAAGAGGCAAATACACAGAAAGAAAAGTCACTATAATAAAATGAAAACCACGAGCCCTAACCGGTTTGGCTCAGTGGATAGAGCGTCAGCCTGCGGACTGGAGGGTCCCAGGTTCGATTCCGGTCAAGGGCATGTATCTTGGTTGCGTGCACATCCTCAGTAGGGAGTGTGCAGGAGGCAGATGATTGATGTTTCTCTCTCATCAATGTTTCTAACTCTCTATCCCTCTCCCCTCCTCTCTGCAAAAAATCAATAAAATATATTTTTTTAAAAATGAAAACCACGAGAGAATCACATGACAGCAATCAAGGAAGGAAAATTGTTCAGGAAGCTGGAAGAGGTCGCCAACATCAAATGCGGTAGAGAGATGGGTGGCAAGGAGAAAAGGACATGGTGCATGAGGGAGAATGTCACCTGTGAGCCCAATGAGGGCGTCTCAGTGGAGTGAGGCGAAGGCGTCAGATTACTGTAACTAGAAAAGTGACTAGCAGTGGGGAACTAGCAAATGTAGACTTCATTTTTTTTTAATGTCCTTGATTCCACTTTTTTTTTTATTTTCTTTTTTTTTAAATTTATTTTAAAAGTGACTAGCAGTGGGGAACTAGCAAATGTAGACTTCATTTTTTTTTAATGTCCTTGACTCCACTTTTTTATTTTTTATTGTCATTGATTTCAGAGAGGAATGGAGAGGGAGAGAGAGATAGAAACATCAATGATGAGAATCATGGATCGGCTGCCTCCTGCACGCCCCCTACTGGGGACCAAGCCCACAACAGGGGCAAGCATGTCAAACTCAAAGGCTAACACAGGCCAAATAAATTAGGCATGCGGCCCACGGGCCGTGAGTTTGACATGCTTGAGCTAGGGCAAAGGTAGACTTCTTGATTTCAAGAGGTTTAAGAAGGAAAGAAAAGGTTAGTCTTAAGAGGTGGTATGTCCAAGGGAGGAGTGTCTGTCTTAGAATCTCTCTCTCTCTCTCTCTCCCCCTCTCTCAACTGAAGAAGACTAATTTGAAGCCTGCAAGAAAAGAACAAGTGAAGGAAAGTAAGAGCCTACAGCCAGCCATGGTAAGGAACATGCCCACTTCTTCTTTGAGAAAAGAGGGAAGGAAATGAGAATGAGCAAGAATGCCATCCAGCCAGCCAGCCTCTCCGAGCTCTGGTTTTCTGTCTGTAAGCCAGGATTAGGGGCGGCACCGATTCCCATGAGATTATTGTAAAGATTAGCTGAGCTAATGCACACAAGCACCAGCAGGCTCTCAGTGATGACAGCCCTGCATTTGGGTATGTGTATGCGAGTGTGTGTCTGAGCTAGCCAAGTCCCAGAAGTCAAACCTACTCCTGAGTCTAACACCCAGTAACTTGCGTAATAATACCTGTCTACCTCGTCCCGCTGATGACAATTTTCAAAGGGAGCACATAGACTTGGCCCTACCCATTCCGCCGCTCGGGGAGACAAAGAAATGACTCTTTGGGGAACTCCACTGTGGTGAGCCTAAAGCAAGTCCAGACCCAGAGCACTTGGGGAACAGAATCAGTGTGAATTCGGGTCTGTGAAGAGGAAACCAGCTGAACGAGTTCTGCGGAGCACATGACTTCGGCGGTTTCCCAGCTCTGCAATACGGAAGGGGAACCTACCGATGCCGGAACTGACCACTCCAAACCACTGACATTCGGTTCCTCCAGGAGCACCACCCTGCTGCCACGCCCAGCGTGCAGGGCCAATGCCCCAAAGGGCAGGGTTACTCGCTGCCAACCCCCCACCCCCACGCTGGGCCATCTTTCCTCGCAAGTAGGACATCTAGGCATGGGAACAGCCTAGCGATTTCAATACAGTGTGATAGGAATGCGCCTTGAGGGAAAGGAATGTGGAGTATTCAATAAAGCATTCCTGGCCATATGGAGAGGGAGGGGAATTAGGGCTGGTTTCCCAGCGAAAATGGCACCGAGGAGTGTGTGTGTGTGTGTGTGTGTGTGTAAGAGAGAGAGAGAGAGAGAGAGATGGAGGAAGGAGAATGTTCAGACCCTTTGAGGGATCTGAAACAGGAATGAAATGATGGAATCTGATTTAAAGGGTCACCCCAAGCAGTATGGGTTAGGAGGAAACCCGCGGGCCGTAGTTTGCCCACGGCTGGGTTAGGAGGAGGGACCAGTAAGAGCTGAGGAAGTACTAGCTTCAGTGATCCAGGCAAAAAATGATATGGGCTTGTTTCCCAAGCCATGTCAGCAAAATGAGACATCTTGATAGTATCTGTTTTAAATGAAACTTCCAGTATACCTCATACCAATGGGAACAGCTATAGTAATAAGTGAGAAACAGAAGGGAAACGTCTTTCTTCTGAAGTTAGCTTACTGAAGCGCTGTGTTTTTTGATACCTAATGCAGACCCTTCCCTGAGGAAATCATTTCACTCTTTGAATCTGATATGGTATGTCAAGTCTACTTGCCAAAATTAAATGTCTAATTGTTATCGTAATTCTAAAGAGTCCACTGGGGGGGTGGAAACCAGGCTATGATGACAGTTGCACCACCTAGTAAATTTACTAAAAATCATTAAGTTGTACATGAAAAATGGGAGAATTTTATGGCGTGAAAATTATACTTCAAGGAAACTCTTTACAAGTTCCCTGGGCTAACTGCTCCCAGACCGAGCCTTCAGATGCACAGCCTAGTGAAACATCACCATGTTTGAGCTCCCTATTCATCCAGCTCTACTTTAGCACATTATCGTGAAGCAAGAAGGATCTTTTAACCTTAAAGGACAAAAAAATCTTCAAGCCTGGCCGGCGTGGCTCAGTGGTTGAGTGTTGACCT
The DNA here is from genome assembly GCF_000412655.1 of Myotis brandtii. Taxonomy (NCBI): domain Eukaryota; kingdom Metazoa; phylum Chordata; class Mammalia; order Chiroptera; family Vespertilionidae; genus Myotis; species Myotis brandtii. Next base: position 1,155,808 of record NW_005370085.1, on the reverse strand, counting down.
ATGAATCAGGTTCAATTCCTAGGTTGCTGGCTCAATCCCCAGTTAGGGGGCATGCAGGAGGCAGCTGATCCATGATTCTCTCTCGCTCCCTTTCCTTTCCTCTCTGAAATATACATACATATACATGCTAGAGGCCCAGTGCACGAAATTCATGCACCCAGGGGGAGTGGGCCTAAGGCCGGCAGTCAGACATCCTTAACGCTGCCGTGGAGGTGGGAGAGGCTCCCGCCACCGCCGCTGCGCTCTCCAGCCATAAGCCCGGCTTCTGGCTGAGCAGGACTCCCCCTGTGGGAGCACACTGACCACCATGGGGATGCTCCTGTGTTGAGCATCTGCCCCCTGGTGGTCAGTTCATGTCATAGTGACCAGTCGTTCCTTTGTTCAGTCGATTTGCATATTAACCTTTTTAAAAAAATATACAGTGGGGCCTTGACTTACGAGTGTCCCGACTAACGAGTTTTTCGAGATATGAGCAGTTGGCGAAGTGAACGTCACAGTGAACGCCACAACATCAGCCCAGCATCACATCTCACTCGTTCACTTTTTGATTTGACATACGAGTAATTTGAGTTACGAGCTCGGTCACAGAACAAATTAAACTCGTAAGTCAAGGCCCCACTGTATATTTTATTGATTTTTTACAGAGAGGAAGGGAGAGGGACAGAGAGTTAGAAACATCGATGAGAGAGAAACATCGATCCGCTGCCTCCTGCACACCCCCCACTGGGGATGTGCCCGCAACCAAGGCACATGCCCTTGACCGGAATCGAACCCGAGACCCTTCAGTCCGCAGGATGACGCTCTATCCACTGAGCCAAACTGATCAGGGTGCATATTAACCTTTTATTATATAGGATGTGTGTGTGTGTGTATAAATTTGTTAATCTTCAAATTGAGTTAAACCTTGATGATAGCTAAGCCTTGGCAGCTACAGTCTAATCACTGCTAGTTGTGAGCAGCATTGGAGGAAAGAAACAGGTGAGTCCTCCACAAGACGAAAGACAGGTACATATTTCTTTGCGAAAGCAGTTCTCTGGGTCACTGCCTACTGGCAGCTGCCGGAGCCCAAGGGAACAGGGAGAGCCTGTAGAGCAAGTGCTATGTCAAAAATTTCATTTTCAGATCTGGTAATTAGTAAGAACATACCGGGAGGAGGGGTTAACGATGATACTCATCAAAGACATGGTCCTTGCCCTCTGAGGCTCACAGTACATTAAGGAAAAGTCTAAGGCACTTATATTAATTAAAAAAAAAGCTATCATAAAGGTACATTGTGGGAGGTGCTGTAGGAACAAGAGTGGGTATCTAGGTAAGCTTCCTGCAGGAGGCGCTACCTGAATTCATTTTCTTAGGTAATTCATTTACACAGGTCAAAATTTAAAAAGTACAAAAAGCTACCCAGTGAAAAGGAGGAACATTTCATGAAGTGAACAGACAAGAGTGTCATATGCTGCTGAGATGAAGAAAGAAAGTACTGAAACTTTCCAGTGGCTATAGCAATTAGGTCATGGGTGATATCAGCGAAAGAAATTTCAGTGGGGGAAAGGAAGGCTCATGAGTCACACCCACATGAGCTAAGGTAGGGAAGTGAGGGTGTAGGCAGTAAAAGACAAGTTTTCCCTGAAGGAAAAAAGAAGGGACAATCATCACAGTGAGGTCTAGTATTAAGGGAGTACATCTTAAATGGGTGAGCATGTCTATGGAAAATATGTATGTAAAATAGCATGTAAAAGGAAAATAGGCAAATGATAGTTAAGAAACTAATACTGAATAGGAACCCTAGAAGAAAAAAAAAAAAAAGAAAAGAAAAGAAAAAAGGAAAGGATCCAGACCACAGATGGAAGGCTAAGTCTTAGGAAGAAAGATAATTCTCCCACTGCTACAGGGAAGGTCAAGATGGTATGTTAAATGAGATGGGATAAATTTGTTAGGGAAAGAAAAACTGAGGGATTTTGTAGAGAAAAGAGAGGTCATCAAGCTGTAAAATGGGAAGCTAGGGATGGAGATGCCTACTGACAATCAAGATTTGGCTAAAGCCCGGCCGGCATGGCTCAGAGGTTGAGCATCGATCTATGAACCAGAAGGTCACGGTTCGATTCCCAGTGAGGGTACATGCCTGGGTTGCAGGCTCTATCCCCAGTGTGGGGCGTGCAGGAGGCAGCCCATCAATAATTCTCTCTCATCATTGATGTTTCTATCTCTCTCTCCCTCTCCCTTCCTCTCTGAAAGCAATAAAAAAATATACATTAAAAAAAAAAAAAAAGATTTGGCTAAAAGTTTTGATCAGCTTCATCCATCTCAGACAATTCAAATGTTACTCTCAAAAGTCACCTCCTCGACCTAGCCGGTTTGGCTCAGTGGGTAGAGTGTCGGCCGGTGGACTGAAGGGTCCCGGGTTCGATTCCAGTCAAGGGCACGTACCTCGGCTGCAGATTCCTCCCAAGCCGGGGCCCTGGTCCGGGCATGTGCAGAAGGCAACCAATAGAAGTGTCTCTCTCACATCGATGTTTCTCTCTCTCTGTCTCTCCACCTCCCTTCCACTCTCTCTAAAAATCAATGGAAAAATGTCCTCAGGAGAGGATTTAAAAAAAAATAATTTTTTAAAAAAAGGAAAAACTCTACAAAAGACATTAAAAAAAAAAGTCACCTCCTCCACGAACTCTTCCACGATCTACCATTGGAAATAGTCTCTTTTTCCTCCAAACTTCCTGTCACCTTTCCTGTGACACTTTGTATCTCACCACTTAACGCAGTTATTTAAATACATAAGGGTGGAATCGTTTTCCGATTTACCTTTGCAGCAGGGTGCTCTACAAATAACTACTGCATGACACAAACTGTTTCTGGTCTCCATGGTCACCAAATAATAAAAGAAAAAGAAATTCCCCTAAGCTCTCGGAGGCACAATACTGACATTCTCTTCACCACCACGACCCCCACATAACCTCCCCACACTGTGCACCAATTCAACTGAACAATATCCCTGAGCACCTAATCCACTTTGTGGGAAAGCACTGTGGAAGGAGGCGTGGAGACCAAGAAGTCGAAAAAGACGGTCTCAACCCTGAAGAAACGCAAGAGAATAAGACAAGTATCTGTGTGCGTGGGCTTTCCTTCTCTCCCACACCATTTCAGCTCATCCTGCCAAACCCAGCCGTAAGGTAATCCTCCCTCATCTAAACTCTCACACATTTACAGCACTGTTCCCTTGGCATCAGTTAGACCTCTCATCCTTTGATGTTGAGTAACTTTTCAAATGGTTACGCCCTGTCTGCCCAATCCATCCGTACGTACGCCCCCTAAGGGCAGGACTGGGTCACACTTTCACATCTTCTCCATTTCCCCAGAAGGTCCTGAACATGGGGGAGCGCAGAACTGTGTGTTACCCGTTTTATTTCATTGAAAGTGTTTTCTCTAACTTCGTTAGCCCCATGTCAGAGAAAAGAAAAAAAAAAAACAGAGAATGAGCAATGGAATATTATCAAGCCATTCAAAACAAAAATACTTTTTAAGGATAACACAGGAAATGAAAATAAAAATTGTTTTAAGTAACAAGAGAAAGTACTCGGGTTAGAACATAATCTTCCATTAACTGTTATACAGTCTACGCTTGAAAACCTGCAACATGGATTTTTCCAAAGCACTTTTGGGGACTTTTATTTTTAAGAATTTTCTTATTGTTATAAAGTTCCTCCTCCTATTAGGCACATTTCCATTGCCTAGTTCTGTTCCTCTGACACCACACATGATAAATTGAATCCCTCTTCCATTTTCCAGGAATTTTTTAATAATGTGGGCACAGCCTTAGCAGGTTTTGCTCAGTGGATAGAGAGTTGGCCTGTGGACTGAAGGGTCCCCAGGTTCGATTCCGGTCAAGGGCACAGGCCCAGGTTGCAGGCTTGATCCCCAGTGTGGTGCGTGCAGGAGGCAGCCGATCAATGATTCTCATCATTGATGTTTCTATCTCTCTCTCTCCCTCTCCCTTCTTCTCTGACAGCAATAAAAATATATTTTAAAATAATAAAATAAAATAAATAATAATGTAGGCACAAAGTTAACAGCTGAATGAATTACTATACAGGCTGACAGACTGAACTGAGATTCTGTTTCTACTAGAGGCCCGGTGCATGAGATTCTGCACTGGGGGGAGGGGAGGGCTGCCCTCAGCCCGGCCTGTGCCCTCTCACAGTCCGGGAGCCCCGAGATCAATCACCCCACAGAGGGAGGCCCCACCCACCCGCCACAGCCCGCCAGTCAGTGGCCTGGGCCTCCCTCTGCGTGGCAATCATGGGGCGATGGCCCAGCCCCCACCAATTGCGTCACACCTGCCTTGGCTGGCCTGGCGCAGTGGGTGACATAGTGTGGTCGTCGAGAGGCTGTTCTGCTATTCGGCTGTTCGGTCAATTTGCATATTACGCTTTTATTATTATAGATATTCCCTCTGAATCTTGTTTCTGTGTTATGTAATCTCATTCCTTTCCATTATCCCTCACCCATCAGAATGTATAGAGCCTTTATTACCCTGGTCATGCTCACCCAGCATGCTCTAGTTCTGCAGCAATAACCAACTCAACTAGTGGACCCACACCCACCTGAGGAACCACTCCCAGGCGTGGGTGTGGAAGAATCCCACCACAAAGCTGCCATCCCTGCTCTAGATGATCAAGGTCCCACCAAAGGCAACTTCAGGGAGTCTCTGATCAGCTCAGAGGCCAACGGAACCCTCTATCGCTTCCCTTGCTGCATTCTCCACTTATCTTTTTTTTAATATATTTTTACTGATTTCAGAAAGGAAGGAAGAGGGAGAGAGAGATAGAAACATCAATGATGAGAGAGAGAATCATTAGTCGGCTGCCTCCTGCAAGTCCCCCACTGGGGATCGAGCCCACAACCCGGGCATGTGCCCTTGACCGGAATTGAACCTGGGACCTTTCAGTCCGCAGGCCAATGCTCTATCCACTGAGCCAAACCAGCCAGGGCTCTCCACGTTTCTATTAATGAGTTAATACACATCTCAGATTTGTTTCATTTTCTTTTATTTTCCCACGAATGCTACTTCTCTATCCTGTACTTAGACACTCCATTTTTTGAACCCCAATGTAGGACTTCACATTTACCACCAGTAGACTCAAGGTATTTTGAAAGCAGAACTTGTCAGGCAGTGTATTAAATTAAACATCCCTCAAGGCCCTGGCCGGTGTGACTCAGTTGTTAGAGTGTTGGCCTGCGCACCCAAGGGCTGCGGGTTCAATTTCCAGTCAAGGGCACATAACTGGGTTTCAGGTTTGCTCCCCACTCCCAGTCGGGGTGCGTGCAGGAGGCAACCAATCTATGTATCTCTCTTACATTGATGTTTCTTTCTTTTACTCTCTCTCCCCGCCCCCTTCTCTTTTCTCCCTTCCTCCATCTCTCCCTTTCACTCTCTCTCTCTCTCTGAAAAGCAATGGAAAAACATCCTCAGGGGAAGATTAACCAAAAAATAAAATAAAATAAATAAAACAAAAATAAACCCCTCAAGCAACAAGTCAAGCTCAAGTGCGATCAACACATCATTTATGCATTCTTAAGTCCCACTAAAAATGTTTCATATGAAACATGCCCTAAAGAGCTTTCTCCCAATTAAAAACCTAGCAGCACCTTTTTCTATTGAGATAAAATTCATATAACAAATTTGCACCATTTTTAAGTGTGAAACGCGGTGGTGTTTCGTATATTCACAAAGTTGTGCAACCACCATGACTATCTAATTCCAGGAGATTTTCACCGCCGGAAGAAGAAACCCCACCCCCACTTACAGCCACTCCCCATCCTGCAGCTCTTTTTGAATATGGGTTATTATTCAGCTGGCGATAAGCTTTAATTACATTACAATCTAGTCCACATTCACCCAACCTGCCTGCAAAAGTATTACAGGCCATACTTTCAAAGTTCCTACTGAAATCTAGACATTACTGTGTTCCTCTGAGTCACCAATCCGGGGACCCTGTCCAAAGGGAAATGATGTTACTATGACAAAGCCTTTACAGGGAGTCCTGGTCGACCCCTACACATCACTTCTTTTCCCACTCAGTGCCCATAAGCCATCCATTTCATCATATGCCATGAAATTTTGCCAGAGACTAGTTCACTAGACTAAAATCTGTCATTATCTTCTTTTCCTTTTTTTAAAAAATTTTGTTTTATTGCTTAAAATATTACAAAGAGTAGTACATATGTCTCCTTTTTTTTTTCCCGCTTGACCTTCCCCCGGCCTCCCCTACCCCCCTCTTCTTTTCCTTTTTAATAATTAGTATATTTCTACCCCACACACACACACACACTTAAAAAAAAAATGTATTCCTGTTCTTCACAATGCCTTTAAGATCCTGCAACAGTTTACTCTCCCTTCCTCTCTGTAAAAAATCAATAAAATATATTTTAAAAAAATATATTACAAAGAGTAGTACATATGTCTCCTTTTTTTTTTTCCCGCTTGACCTTCCCCCGGCTTCCCCTACCCCCTCTTCTTTTCCTTTTTAATAATTAGTACATTTGTACCCCAACACACACACACACTTTTTAAAAAAAAATGTATTCCTGTTCTTCACAATGCCTAGAAGATCCTGCAACAGTTTGGCAATTATACCTGTACAATTAGTACAATAATGGCTTTAATTTAAGCTCTAGAAGCCAAGAATAGAACTCAATAATGGAGAATGGAAAGAAACTACAAATAAAACATAAAACAGGTGAGAACTGGCCATGAACATGTCCCAAATTCTTACTTGAAATAGTCCCTCAAATCCATTACTCTGACGAGAAAAGTATTTCCCAAACCAGGGTACCCTGGAACACCAATCCTAAGAAAGATGATCTGTGAGAATGAGTCTGACACTCCCCTCTTCCTTGTAGACTCAGAACTTGCAGCCTACGATAAAGAATCTAAATTTCCACAGGTTAAACAATCTGTTTAACTGGGTTTAATCTGGTATTTCTGAAACTTATTTGACCACTAAATCCTTTTTTTCCTTATGTCAAACCCTTATTAATAGAATACACATCAAAAAGAGGGATGCAGAAAGTCAGCCACACAGTATTCAAATCCAAACCCAAAGAATGGATTCTGTTAGCTTGGCCAGCCTGTTCATCTCTTCACAGTACACATGTGCAAGCGGTTAATCTAAAACCTGCTCATAAAAATAAAAATAAAAAAATTTCCACAGGTTAAGCAATCTGTTTAACTGGGCTTAATCCAGTATTTCTGAAACTTATTTGACCACTAAATCCTTTCTTCCCTTATGTCAAACCCTCATTAATAGAATACACATCAAAAAGAGGGATGCAGAAAGTCAGCCACACAGTATTCAAATCCAAACCCAAAGAATGGATTCTGTTAGCTTGGCCAGCCTGTTCATCTCTTCACAGTACACATGTGCAAGCGGTTAATCTAAAACCTGCTCCCTTCCTAACCAGTATAACTCAGGTGGTCAGAGCATCGTCCCGCTATGCGAAGATTTCCGGTTCGGTCCTGGTCAGGGCACATACAGGAAGCAACCAATAAAAGCATAAATGGGTGGAAAACAAAATCAGTGTTTCTCTCTCTCCCTCCCTTACTCTCTCTCTCTCTAAAATCAATCAATAAAAATAAATAGCCAGGCCAGTGTGGCTCAGTGGTTGAGCATCAATCTTTGAATCAGGAGGTCACAGTTCCATTCCCAGTCAGGACACATGCCAGGGTTTCGGGCTCCATCCCCAGTGGGAGGCGTGCAGGAGCCACTTGATCAATGATTCTCTCATCCTTGATGTTTCTCTCTCTCTCCCCCTCTCCCTTCCTCTCTGAAATCAATAAAAATATTTTTTAAAGTTTTTTTTTAAATAAATTCTTAAAACCTGTTCTCTCAATGCCAACTTCATTATATACTATTAAGCTTTGTAACATCACAATACATCTTGCTTGAAAGCACTCTGGAAAATTCTAGTCAGTTTCTCTAAAAGGAAATGTATGCCATATGTTTCAAAAATCTCTACAATTGCAGCTGCCTTGTCCTGAAAAGAATTAAGGTCTCAATTCATAGACTAGAGAGTATGGCAAACTCAGAGCACATTCATAAGAGAGCTAATGCTCATCATTTAAGATATTATCCAAATCTCATATGGGGGGGGGGAGGGGAGAGAGAAAGCAGGATCTCTACTTCACTCCTCACACCAACATAAATTCCAAATGGATCAAATGTTGAAACTCTTTATATACTAAAAATACTAGAAGAAAGTACAGGGGAATGTTTTTGTAAAGTCTCGGTATAGATAAGAACTCTCTACAAGTAACATAGAGCCCAAAAGCTCAAAATAACCAAGAGCTTTAAAATTCTAAACTATTTTAAAACTTTAAAGTCAAAAGTTAAAGAACAAACTGGAACAATTATCTACTACGCATACGGCATCCAAGGGGTCAGCATCCTCAAGAGATAGAGACCGCTTACAAATCAGTAAGAAAAGACCCCTTTTTCTATGTGCGCAAAGGGCTCTGCCAAAACAATGGACAGAGAAGGAACTACAGATGGCTTTTCATCACATGTAAAGAGGCGCAGCTTCACTCAGAACTCAACCATCTGAAAGTAAAACTTCCACGAAATACTACTTTCACCTATAAAATTCACAAATATTTTTTTAAAAAAACGAATACTCTTAAATTGATGAGATGATGGAGAAAGCAGCCCTCATTTATTACTGAGGAACATGTCAACTCGTACAACCTCCACAGACAGCTACTTTTGCCCCATTCCCTCCTTTTATACTTCAGTTCCTCCTGCTTCAGTTTCTAGGAACACTCATTAATCCTATTCAAAAAAATACTTTTCGTTTTCTATGTTGCTAATTAATGGCCTTTAGCAACAGACTGATACTTTCTATTTATATCACAATAACAGTATCTGCTTCTTCTCCAAAGTCTCACACTTTTTCTGAAAACCGGAGTTCTCTCAGTCCCCAAGCATCTGTCCTAACAGAGGCCACGCCCTGGGCTGGCAGCTGCCTCTCTAATGCTCCCTTCTGCTTTTCGTTATGATTTCCAATGAGTCAACAGGAAGGTATTCTGAGCAAAGAAGAAATAGAGGCCTTCAGACAGGCCTTCCCTCCACCCACAACACCAAAAAATACAGATCTCGCCAAACGATCCAAGGCAATTTCCAATCCAATTTGCCACTCCTGTCTGCATGTGGTCATTATTAAACACACACACACACACACACACACACACACACACACCAAAAAAAAAAAAAAAAAAACACAAGCAATTGGGAAGAAGGAAAGCTTTTCTTTTTTTCTTTTTCTTTTTTTTTCTAAATCCTCACCCGAGGACATTTTTCCATTGATTTTTAGAGAGAGTGGAAGAGAGAGGAAAAGACACAGAGAAACATCGATGTGAGAGAAACACATCGATTGGTTGTCCCCTGCACGTGCCCTGACCAGGTACATGCCCTTGACCGGAATCAAACCCAGACCCTTCGGTCTGCAGGCCGACACTCCATGCACTGAGCCAAACTGGGTAGGGCAAGAAGGAAAGCCTTTCTAAACTGAATCAAAAGCAGATAACAGGTTATGAGAAAGAAAACCAATCAAGAACTCTGCAGTCCCCGTCCCCCCCAAGTCACTGTACGTAACTACATAACCTCTACTGCATCCACTTCCCCTTCCATGGAGACCGTCTCGGTGAGCAGAAGCTACGTCAACAATGTGAAATATACACATTCATCAGAGGCCAATTACCATGTTTCTAGACGCCCATAGAAATCACTTAGATTTTACGTTAGCTGTATTTCTTATAAGCACGGATGCACAAATCTTTCACCAATCAACAAACGCTGAACCAAGACTCAGGTAAGCCTATCACTGTCTTTAGTTCTGAGTGAATTAAAAAAAAAAAAGTATATGACAAAGCCCAACAATCTAGTTAGACACAAAGACACAGAAATCGGAGACTCGGCCTCACACAGTCGGACTGGCAGGTGGAAGACTGTCAGTGCCCACAGAGGTGACAGCACTGGGCTTGAATTCCACAGGTAGTTCTATGATCTTGAGACAAAGTGATACAAACTCATTTTTTTCCCTCTTTAAAATAAAAATAATGCCGCCTGGCCAGAGTGGCTCAGTAGTTGAGTGTCAACCTACCAGGTATGAACCTATGAACCAGGAGTTCATGGTTAGATTCCCGATCAGGGCACACGCCCAGGTTGCAGGCTCCATGTCCAGTGTGGGGCGTGCAGGAGGCAGCCGATCAATGACTCTCTCTCATCATTGATATTTCTCTCTCCCTCTCCCTTCCTCTCTGAAATCAATAAAAATATATTAAAAATAAAAGAGAGATGATCCTTACTGAAAAAGAGCAGATTGTTCCTAAGCCAGAAGAGGAGGTTGCACAGGAAAAAAAAAAAAAGACAGCCCAGAAGAAACTGAAGAAATGAAAACTTAAAATAAATAAAAATAACGCCCCTCTCCCAGTAATGCTGCATGCAAATTACTACATCATCATTCTGTTAATCACTGGTGGTTACTCCTGCTGTCATTATTATTTTTAGAAGCAGACGTAGTGCCGAAGAGGGCTGTGGAGTCCTCGCCAAACCTGAAATCTGGATCAACCACTTACTAGCCGGGCGCGTCCGCTTCTCTGAGCTTTGCTTTCTTTTCTGTTAAATGCAGATAAGAATAAGCACCTCCCAGAACTTCAAGAATAGCTCATTAGACGATGGGTATACAGTGCCTAGCACATAAGAAGTGCTTAATAAATGACACGGGTGATAACAATGCTGAAGACAGGGAGGAGAATACTGACATTGGCGCAAATGGCAGGATTGGGTTTTTGGATTGGGGTGGGGGGCTTTTTGGTTTACTTGAAGTATGAAGGTTTCTAAAATAAAATGCCTTATTGAAAAATAAAGTAATTTTTCCCAACATATAATTATAAGCAAAAATTAAAAAAAAAAACACACTCAAGCTTAAGCAACTAAACTCTCTTTAAAATAAACCATTAACCAGATCTTTCATTTGTATGTTGAAGAGTCTTTGATTCACACGCTGTGAAAGCACGGGTATCAATCAGATTACCAGAGGCTCTTCCAGAAGAAAAATCAAGACGCTGAGTCCTCATTTGGTCAGGTAGGCAGCGGGACCTCGCAGAAGTGTCCTCCCCTCAGCTTGCTCAAAGATAGTCGCTAGGCAACCAAGCCACACATTAAATAAACAGCCCCAATAATATGAATCACTTCCGGATGGTCTCACTTTGCCTACCAGCACTTTCTTACACAAATACTTCCTATGAAAGGGTTTCTTTAGCAGCCACAGCTGGAAACAACCAGGAGTCCATCGAATACCACACGGCTTTAAAATGTTCAAATCAGTTTCTACTACCAACAGGTAAGGAGAATTGCTTAACTGTGAAGCAGAAGGAATTCTGCAGAAATCAGAGGCAGCTCACTATGCAAAGCCAGAAAATTAAGTTCCTAGAACATGCCAACTTAGGCCCTAAAATCTTTTTTTCTTTTCTTTTTTTCTATAATTTCATTTACACTATTGTTGCTCTGACCTCTAAGAACAGAAGGAAATATACGCCAAATTAGGTCAAATTAATGATCTGCTTAGCCTAGTCAGACTTGCCCAACTTTGGTGAACAATTCAGACAGTCAACCTGGCCAGTTAACAATAGTTTCCTGTGGTCACATCCACCCCAAGACTTACTGAAAATATTAAGTCCAATTCTCTTGGCTACCATCCCCTTTTTTCCACCTAAAAGGGATCCTTTGTGTCACATTATTCTTCATGAACTAATCAGAGACCATGTGATTTATTATCAAGAGCAGAGAGAAGCCCTAGCCAGTTTGGCTCAGTGGATAGAGCATCGGCCTGCAGACTGAAGAGTCCGGGGTTCGATTCCAGTCAAAGGCACATGCCTGGGTTGCGGGCTCAATCCCCAGTAGGGGATGTGCAGGAGGCAACCGATCAATGATTCTCTCTCATCATTGATGTTTCTATCTCTCTCTACCTCTCCCATCCTCTCTGAAATCAATAAAAATATATTTAAAATTTAAAAAAAAGAGCAGAGAGGAAAAAGGAGTTAACAGTTCAAAATGAAAATTGCAATATCACAAGGCTTAGCAACTACCATTAACCAAACCAATGGAAAAAATAAAGATGGTAGAAAATCAAGTCAGTGAGGCAGAAGATATATGCGAGACATCTAGAACGCTGATTCAACCAAGATAAACAAAATGAAGAACAGCCATAAAACAGACTGCGCAGATCTAACCAACCAAAGGCACCCCCAAGACAGAACTAATGAATCAGAACCAAATCAAGGTATAATAGACCATTTCCTAGAGCTAAAATAAACAAACAAAAAAGATATCATAAACCCAGAAGAGTCTCATTACCGGCAGAATTACTAAGCTGACATCAACTCTAATATGTAAGTTGGGGAAACCTCAAGAAACAAGAATTTCACAAGTTTCAAGTCATGAAAAGGTATAAAAAGAAGTTACTTGTCATGAAGTTAAAATCAAGCTCCCTTCAGCCCTGGCCGGCGTGGCTCAGTTGGTTGGGTGTCATCCTGTGCACCAAGGGGACACCAGCCCAGGTTTCGGGTTTGGTCCCTGATCCAGATGCATTTGTGTGGGAGGCAACCAATCCATGTTTCTCTCTCACATCAATGTTTCTCTCCCTTTCCCTCTAAAATCAATAAAAACATATTTTTTTTTAATCCTCACCCGAGGACTTTTTTTTTCTCCTTGATTTTCAGAGAGAGGGAAAGACAGAGAGAAACACCGATGTGAGAGAAACACATCGAGTGGTTGCCTCCTGCATGAGCCCTGACCAGGGCCCGGGCCGAGGAGGAGCCTGCAACCTAGTTATATGCCCTTAGCCGGAATCGAACCTGGGACCCTTTCGTCTGCATGCCGACGCTCTATCTATCCACTGAGCCAAATCGGCTAGGGCTAAAAACGTATTTTTTAATAAAATCATGCTAGCTTCAGATATTACTTCTCAATAAGTACAAGAAAATTAAATCATATCTATTTTCTCAGGAAAAATGAAATATAGTTCACCATAACAGAATAAAAAGCCTAGAACTATATGTAATCTAACATCTGAGAAAGCAGACATCAACTGTTAATAGGTAGTAATAACATTGTTTTTTAAATGATATCAGAATAATTTAGAAACACCACGAATTTTAAAGACTTAGATTCTTAAAAAACATTAAATCACTAAATCAGGGGAAAGATAACAGAATATAAAACTTCAAATTTTAGCAGGGCTGTAGAGAAGTTAAACTATCTAAACTTTGAATTTAGAAGATATTATAAACAGAAAGATTAACATTTAAGTGACAAAATTTAAAACTGTACAATGAGCCCTAACGGTTTGGCTCAGTGGATAGGTCGGCCTGCGGACTCAAGGGTCCCAGGTTCGATCCCGGTCAAGGGCATGAACCTTGGTTGCGGGCACATCCCCAGCGGGAGGTGTGCAGGAGGCGGCTGACCGATGTTTCTCTCTTATAGATGTTTCTGACTCTCTATCCCTCTCCCTTCCTCTCTGTAAAAAATCAATAAAAACAAAACAAAACTGAACAGTGAAATAACAAAGAAAGTGGAAAATTAAGGGAAATATTGGTAGCAAATATGACAGAAGGTTGACGTTCAGATTCTTTTTGGAAACTGAGGTATAACTGACATATAACATTGTATTAGTTTAAGAGGTACAACATGCTTTCCGTGCTGACAGCGCTCCCAAACATGGTGAACATTCCTAAAACCCGGCGAACTTTCTGTGAGAAGGTGGCAAGCATCAGCCCCACAAGTAACACAGTACAAGAAGGGCAAGGATTCTGTGTGCGCAGGGAAAGCGGCGTTGTGACAGGAGGCAGAGCGGCCACCCCCACAAGTAACACAGTACAAGAAGGGCAAGGATTCTCTCTGTGTGCGCAGGGAAAGCGGTGTTGTGACAGGAGGCAGAGCGGCCACCGTGGGCAGACTAAGCTGATTTTCCGAAAAAAGGCTAAAAAAACAAAGAAGATTGTGCCGAGGCTTGAATGCGTTGAGCTCAACTGCAGATCTAAGAGAAAGAAATATGTAATACTCTTTGTAATAATTTAAGCAATAAAAAAAAATTAAAATTAAAATTAAAAAAAAAAAGAGAAAGGGTCAAGTGATCCAGTTCTAAGCTTCATACTTTGTTTTATTATTATGACAGTAAAATCTTGATATGTTCACTAAAAAAAAAAAAAGAGGTACAACATAATGATTATATATTTGTGTCTATTATAAAATGATCACCACAGTAAGTCTAGTTAACACACATCCCCGTACATGGTTACAAAGAAAATACGTTTCCTGTGATGAGTCGATAAGATCTACTATCTTAGTCACTTTCAAAAATGCAATACAGTATTATTAACTGTAGGACATCCATATTATAAGGGTACTCACAAAAGTTAACATCATAACCCCAGAAGATATACAACCTAAAATAAAACTGGTAAACAAATATGTAGGGAAATATTTAACCTTTCCAGCAATCAAAGCAATATAATATTAAACCGGAATAAATAAAGTATGAACATTATGTACCCATTGAAAATCGTAATTAAATGGCACTACAGCAATTTTAAAAATCTAAATTCATGATTACAATATAAAAATTATGTTAGACAGCTCCGCCGGTGTGGCTCAGTGGTTGAACATTGATCTATGAACCAGCAGGTCACACTTCGACTGCCAGTCAGGGCACATGCCCAGGTTGCAAGGCTCGATCCCCAGTGGGGGGCGTGCAGGAGGCAGCCGACTTATGATTCTCTCTCTCATCATTGATGTTTCTAGCTCTCTCTCTCCCTCTCCCTTCCTCTCTGAAATCAGTAAAAATATATATTTAAAATAAAAATAAAATAATAAATAAAATAAAATTATGTTAGACTGTTTTTCCCTTTTCTTCATTCCTTTTCTCTTTATTTTAAAATTCATGATCATTGTAAAAAGCAATTTAAATATACAGAAGGGCATTAAATAAAAAGGGAACAGTCCTCTCATACCATCCACCTCTATCCTACTTCCTAGAGCAGTGATGGCGAACCTATGACACGCGTGTCAGAGGTGACACACCTCTCTGAAATCAGTAAAAATATATATTTAAAATAAAAATAAAATAATAAATAAAATAAAATTATGTTAGACTGTTTTTCCCTTTTCTTCATTCCTTTTTTCTTTATTTTAAAATTCATGATCATTGTAAAAAGCAATTTAAATATCCAGAAGGGCATTAAATAAAAAGGGAACAGTCCGCTCATACCATTCACCTCTATCCTACTTCCTAGAGAGTAGCCTCTGTTTCTGGAGTTCCTTTTTAAGACAAGCGCTTAAGTCTGAAGTGGGAAAACTAGGTCTAACCAAACTTTAGGACCTTGAAAGTGCCCAGAAAAGTTTATGAATACTTCATCATCTTTACAGTCAATTGGCTTTGCCATCAAGGACCAGGATAAAGAATACATCTAGTGAATGCCGACTGTACTTTAGACACTGTGCCAGGCACTTCATGCTCACAGCAACTCCTAAGATGCATGGTAGATCATTTTGCAAAGGACAAATTTAGGCTCACTCCCTGAGGTTAAAGCAACTTGCAAAAGCAGACTCAGAACTCACACCTGCCCAAACTGAAAGTCCTTCTTTTCACTTCGTGTATCACTGAAGTCAAGATTTTCAAAGACGTTTTAATCAGACTTTTTCCAGTTCTGTTTTACTTGATATTTAGTATTTTGAGATTATAGTCATATGACTTTTCTTAGTGGTAATGATAGCTACTAACTAGCTGACTGCCAAATATTTACCAGATTACTCCTCACATTTTTTTTTTTTTTTTTAGGGACCATGCTAATCTTCTCTGTATCGTTCCAATTTTAGTATATGTGCTGCCGAAGCGAGCACCACATTTTTTTTTTAACTAGAGGAAGGGAGGAGATAGAAACATCAATGATGAGAGAGAATCATTGATCGGCTGCCTCCTGCACGCCCCACACCGGGGATTGAGTCTGCAACCCAGGCATGTGCCCTTGTCCGGAATCGAACCTGGAACCCTTCAGTCCGCAGGCTGACGCTCTATCCACTGAGCCAAACCGGCTAGGGCCTCTTCACATTTCTTAATTATAAATTTGCTAACAGTCTCAGCTACACAGTTGGGTAAAAAGCTTTATGTGGCCACACTAGGAACTAACCTCCCACTTATAACATTGTTACTATATGGAAAGTAACTATTGTTACTGCTCTCAATTTGAATCACTTTATAACAAATACACTTCTATTTCAATGCAATCCACTTCTTACCAGGAGTCTGTGGCATGCAGCTGCACTAAGTTTCAGAAAGGAGATCAGAGGTTTTCATTTATGTCACCATTTTAAAAGAGAGTTAAGAATAAATCCCACACCACACTTCCTCCCTTGATAATTATGAACACATGAATGCATCCAGCTGGCTGTCCCAACGTGCCACCAAGTAGCCACGTGCGAGGTAGCCCCCTAATCACACTGGGTCTCCCGAGGCGATTAAACTAGTTTTCTCATCTGCTAAAGAAGAGCTTGAGTCACCTCCTAAAAATGATCCCCCTCGATCGTTAAGTCATGATCCTCCACTGGAAAATTCTAGAAGCCGGTGGGCCAGCTGTTCTTCCTAGTTACCTCACCTATCCATTTTATTTTCTTGCCTCTTCAATGTCTTTAACGTCTGTTTTCAGGATCATGGTGGGCCAGCCTGGACCTATCCAGATGTTACTGAAATTCAGATCCCAGTTAACGGAGAGATCTAAAGAGTTCATCCCAGAAAAGGGTCGATGCCAACCACAAAGACCCATGCACAGAAGAGAATTTCTTCTCAAGACCTGATTTCCTTCCAAGAAACTTTTCAACTCCCCTAAATGACAGAAGGTAAAGTGCCTCTATCTAGTGCGACTGTCTCGGTTTCTGACCGTCTCTAACCAGCCACAGCCCTTACTTTCCCTTCCATAAGGGGGTGTGCCCTACTCCTTGAGCTGGGGCATGGAGACTGAGCAGGAGGAGGGTGGCTCGTGACAGTCCTGAAAAGGCACACCAGCAAGCCTCTGAAAGAAGGAATCCTAAATGTGAACTGGGAGAGTGCTGGAAATAACCTGGAACTAACCTTCTTCCTGTGACCTTTAACCTAACTGAATTTTAAAAATATATTTTTTTATGTACTTCAGAGTGGAAGGGAGAGAGAGAGAGAGAGAGAGAGAGAGAGAGAGAAAGAGAGAGAAACATCAATGATGAGCCCAGTTGGCATGGCTCAGTGGTTGAGCGTTGACCTATGAACCAGGAGGTCACGGTTCGATTCCCAGTCAGGGCACACGCCCAGGTTGCGGGGCTCCATCCCCAGTGTGGGGTGTGCAGAAGGCAACTGATCAATGATTCTCTTTCATCATTAATGTTTCTCTCTCTCTCTCCCCCTTCTCCTTTCCTCTCTGAAATCCATAAAAATATATTTGAAAAAAGAAACATCAATGATGAGAAAGAATCATTGATTGGCTGCCTCACTGAGCCAGGACAGCCCGGCCTGAATTTAATCCCATTTCCAGTACTACTCTCTTTATCTTCAGATTGCCCTACCTGATATGTTCTCTTCCTTTTTTTTCCCCCACCTGATCTATTTTTGTCACCTGATCTATTTTTTCTGATCTATCACTTCTTCCTGTGCAAGACCTCACATATTTAAATCTCACCTCCTTCCCTTGAGTGACAATGCTGTGCATTCCTACTGCTCCTTAGCCAAAACAAATGAAAAGCCCAATTAGAACAGGCAAAAGGATAAAAATAAACCTGCATTTAAGCATACACATGTAATTTCAGATGGCTCCCTTTATAAAGTCCTTGATCTGCTCTGTAGCCCTAGCAAAAAGCCCGATATCCTTAGATAATATTTCATTAGAACAATAACTTAACTTCTACATTGAAGCTACTCCCCAAAGAATAAAGAAAGCAGAAGCTCTGCATTTTCTATTTCCCAACCACCCCAGAGCATACTTTTGTGGAATCACCCCTAAATTTTCCCAGTTACCTTTTTGGGGAAACACAAACCCACACCCACAGCCCTCTCTCGTTTCTCTGCACACACTCTTACTTACACACACTGTCTCCACAGTCACAGTCACTCTCCTCTCCTTCCACTGAAGAGCTCTGTTGCAGGTACAAGGAAAACGGCGTGCCCTGCGATACACAATGGGGCCACTGTCCTGCAAGGTGGAGCCTTGAGTGGGAGGAGCGGCGGTCTTATAAATAGAACTAAAGAGGGGGACCTTTTCTCCCCTGGATCTCTCTGATCTTTCTTCCTGGCCTTGGAACCGGTGTAAATTCCAGACCCTGGCGGCTCTTCCAGTTTGGGAGGGGTGGAGGTTACAAAGGAAGCAGGATGGGGCCAATCCAAAAAGGCGAACGGGGCTCGTGCTCGAGGGGAAAGAGGGGCCCTCGCAGCACAGAAGGGGCAGCCCAGCTCTCCAGGTTAAGAGATACAACTGGGCCCTCGCCGGTTTGGCTCAGGGGATAGAGCGTCGGCCTGCGGACGAAAGGGTCCCAGGTTCAATTCCGGCCAAGGGCACATGCCCGGCTCAAAGGCTCGATTCTTCCCCTCTTCCCCCCATAGGGGGCATGCAGGAGGCAGCCAGTCAATGATTCTCTCTCATCATTGATGTTTCTATCTCTATCCCTCTCCCTTCCTCTCTGAAATCAATTAAAAAATAAATCTATAATAATAAAAGCATAATATGCTAATTAGACCGGACATCCTTCCGGACGAAGCCGAGGCTGTGAGGGAAGCCCAGGTCCCGGGAGCCAGAGGGAAGCTGGTGCCAGCAACCCGGGGAAGGAAGGCCTACTCTTGCATGAATTTCATGCATTGGGCCTCTAGTCAATAAATAAAAGAGACACAGCTGGAGCTGAAGTCCCAAGCGCATAAGGAAGAGCATGTGATCTGCCTGCGGGGCACCTCAAACACAGCAGGTGGCCGGCCGGGAGGGATCCAGTCCTCTGTTCTCAGCAGGACATTCCCAGGCTTCTTTCCCTAACCTTGACTAGCTGTAAAATCTAAATAGGGGCTTCAGCGTTGATTTCCTAATCAAATCTTTAAACAAAAAATTCACCACGTCAAGGTTTTATATGATTGCCTCCATAAAAAAAAAAAACAACAACAACAACAAAAAAAACACCCAGCATGCCCAGCCAGTGTGGCTCAGTGGTTGAGCATCGACCTAGGAACCAGGAGGTCATGGTTTGATTCCAGTCAGGGCACATGCCCGGGTTCAGGGCTCCATCCCCAGGAGGGGGCATGCAGGAGGCAGCCGATCAATGATTCTCATCATTGATATTTCTATCTCTTTCTCTCCCTCTCCCTTCCTCTCTGAAATTAATAAAAAATATTTTTTAAAAAATTAAATAAACCAAGCACATTTCCACAATGCCTGGCCAGCAGGCAGCACGTACCGGGGCATGTAACTGCCACTATTATGTCCTCTCTTATAGCCAAAGCATAAAAAAATGAAGACTATCACAAATGTCTCACTAAGTATGCAAAAACACCCAACTAAAAAAACACCCCAGGTGTCATGGCCCCCTGGAGGGATTTTAAAGAAAATGGGCTACCTTTCTATACTGGAAAAAACACCTGACAAATGAAATACCTTGCTAGGGCAGCAACTGAAGAAGGAAATGTGATTATAAAAGCATCATTCTATTCAGGCTATGATATCCCAGCATAGGCAGACTTCATATATACATACATATATTTACCTACCTATCTATCTATTTCTTTATTTATTTATTTAATTGATCTCAGAGAGGAAAGGAAAGGGAGAGAGAGAAACAATGATGAGACAGAATCATTGATTGGCTGCCTCCTGCACACCCCCTACAGGGGATCGAGCCCACCACCCAGGCATGTGCCCTAACAGGGCATCGAACCATGATCTCTTGGTTTATAGGTCAATGCTCAACCACTGAGCCACAACGGCCGGGCAAGCAGCCTTCTAAAAACATTTTAAATCTTGTTTCTCAACGCGGGGGGACCATCAGAACCACTAGAAGCATTTACAATATACAGGTGTCTGACCTCAGCCCAGGTCGAGGGATTTTAAAGAAAATGGGCTACCTTCCTATACTGGAAAAAACACCTGACAAATGAAATACCTTGCTAGGGCAGCAACTGAAGAAGGAAATGTGATTATAAAAGCATCATTCTATTCAGGCTATGATATGCCAGCATAGGCAGACTTCATATATACATACATACATTTATCTATCTATCTATCTATCTATCTATGTATCTATTTATTTATTTAATTGATCTCAGAGAGGAGAGGAAAGGGCGAGAGAGAAACAATGATGAGAGAGAATCATTGATCGGCTGCCTCCTGCACACTCCCTACAGGGGATCGAGCCCACAACCCAGGCATGTGCCCTAACAGGGCATCGAACCATCTTCTCTTGGTTTATAGGTCAATGCTCAACCACTGAGCCACAACGGCCGGGCAAGCAGCCTTCTAAAAACATTTTAAATCTTGTTTCTCAACGCGGGGGGACCATCAGAACCACTAGAAGCATTTACAATATACAGGTGTCTGACCTCCCAGCCCAGGTCTACTGAACCAGAATCTCTGTGGTAAGGCCTGGATATCTGTATTTTTGGGAAGTTTCCTAGGTGATTCTAATGCCCACACCTAGTTAATTGTCATCGATAAAATGATGACAATTGTTCTTCCATCAAGAAACTACACATAGACCATGAAAGCTCTAGCCTCAGTTTCCTCACTGAAATGAGATGGTTGAACTAGATTAGTTGTGACAAGTGGGTGTCAGCCAAGACACCTTGTGTAACAAGGAAATTTCACTGTCAAACCCAATATTAAAACAAAAGCAGAGCCCTGGCCCGTAAGTCAGTTGGTGAGAGCGTTGTCCCAATGCGCCAAAGTTGCAGGTTTCAACCCCCAACAGGACCAGAATCAACCAATGAATGTATAAATGAGTGGAAAACAAATCGATGTGTCTGTCTGTCTGTCTGTCTCAAAAAGTCAATACATTTAAAAATAAAACAGCCCTAGCTGGTTTAGCTCAGTGGACGGTGCGTCAGCCTGCAGACTGAAGGGTCCCGGGTTCGATTCCAGTCAAGAGCACATGCCCGGGTGGTGGGCTTGATCCCCAGTGTGGGGCGTGCAGGAGGCAGCCAATCAATGATTCTCTCTCATCACTGATGTTTCTATTTTGCTCCCTCTCCCTTCCTCTCTGAAATCAGTAAAAATATATTTTAAAAAATAAATAAAACAAAAAACAGAACTGCTTTGGATGCAGGAAGGAAGGCGAGTTGAGGCTCCGTCTGCCTGTCCATCCCCAGCTCATCTCAACGGAATCAACAAGGCTTCAAGGAGCACAACCTGGTCTCTCAGACCAGCTGCAGCTCCCAAACTCTCTGACCTTCCAAAGCTAGAGCCAGTCACAGCTGGAGGAGCAGAGGACTGCATCTTCTTGTTCAAGAAGTCCTTACAGACTTTATATAGGAAACCAACCCCTTTTATAATAACACACTCCTCTGGTGTCTAACCTTCCATTTAGAAAAACAATTCTCCCCACCTCAATCATCGCTAATCCCACAGTCTCCCGGGAGAGCTTGAAGCTCCGAAAAAAAGCCTGCATTCAGGAGGACACACCAAATGCATGTTAGTGGTAGCCCCAGGGACAGGACGAAGGGGAAGCAGGATCAGGAAGGGGCACAAAGGGAACGCCACCGTGTCTTTTTGAGAGGAAAGAGAAAGATCTGAAAGGGCTAACATTTGTTCCTGCTGAAATACATGCATGTTTGCTGTACTTTCCTTGGACTTTCCTGTAGCGCTTTTTATATTTTCAGAATTAAAAATAAACAAAAAGTCTTGTTTATTAGTCACACTTCAAACATCCATGATTTTCATCAGCCTATGCATCACGAATACCTGTCATTATATCCCTTGCTGGCCTTTTCCGCCAAAGCTCCCTTATAGGATACCTGATCTGTAATTACATCTATCTGCCCCGGGACATTCAAAGGAACAGGGCGCCGGGACAAAAGGAACGAACAACGGATAGCAAATCGAGACTCTAAGAATATGGCCACAAAAGGCTTTGGACATCTGATGAAGCAAAAGAGCAGCTGTACATTCGCTTCACAAAGGATGCAGAGGACGCTGCCTCTGGTAAGCTGTCTCTGAGGACTGCCCAATGAATGGGCCTATACTCGTAGCTCGGCCAAGGAGAGAAGGAACCCAACTCGTAGATAAAGCAAAACGAATGAAGAACTGGTGAGACATTAACGCCCAAGAACTTCTAATCCTAACAATGCTCTTTCTCCCCCAGAGCTGGGAGTGCCTCACACAGGCCCCTTGGGCATAAATCAGAACAACACAAACTTGGACATTTTTCAGTATACAAAAACGTCCACCATACGTCATACTTTAAACAATAAAGAATTTAAAATTTTTTTTAAAAAAATGTCCATCAGTGTTTCATGAATAAACTACCACCAAGGTTACTTGGTCCCATGAATAAACACCCTAACTATACTTATTCCTTCAAACCACCGGCCTCCCGCAGATACGGCTACAACACAGTGAAAGAGACCTTTATCTGCGGTCACATCCTATCGGCTCCCTCCTCCCAATCTCTTTTTCCAGCCAGCCCATCTTTACCTTTTGGCTTCTTCCAAGTGACAAAGGTATTCATAAGCCACATTCTGCCGCCTCCTTTCATCCATCTCCTCCGCAGTGAGTCTCTCATTATCCAGGACAGCTGAAACATGAAAGAATCCGTAACCTTTCTGAGCGATAAGAGGACGCCACATCATCATATTCCTGCTTGTCACTTAGTCAGGGTAACCCGTGGACGTGGGGCGGGACAGGTGTACTAGAATGACTTTCCTAAAACAGGACTATACCTACCTTACCCTTTTTATTTATTTATTTTTAATTCTTTATTAGTTAAGGTATTACAAATGTGTCCTCATCCCCCCCATTAAACCCCCATCCTCCCCACCCCCACTCATGCTCCATTAACATCCCCCCCCCACTCATGTTCTCATCACCCTGTTGTCCATGTCCATTGGTTTGACTTATATGCATGCATACAAGTCCTTTGGTTGATCTCTTCCCCTTGCCCCCCCTCCCTCCCCTACTTTCCCTCTGGGGATTAATAGTCTGATCGCTGTTTCTCTGTCTTTGGATCTGTCCCTGTTCATCACCCTATGTTGTTAAAAAAAAAAAAAGTATGATAATATGAACATGCACTATAGTTTAGCATAACTTGAAAAATAGTAAGTTGACATTTGGGGCCAAATCTGTCCTCGTCCATCCGCCATACTTTTTCTAAATGGAGCTGAAAATGTCGTTCCCCTCTTGTATTAATAACCAAAGCCAGCAGTCCAGTCATTGAGAACAAAGTGGAAGTCATGGTGCTGAGCCTTTTACATGCAGTCTCTCATTGAAGCCCCACAGCAATCCTTCGATGATGGCGCCCATTTTACAGCTGAGGAAACTGAGGCAGGGTGATCTCCACCCCATGCCTAACATGTGGTGGGGCCTGACTTCAAACCCAAGTGGTCTATCTCACAAGCCCGTGTGTGTGAGCTTAACCTCGAAGCAATCCACCTCTTGCTTGGGCGCCCAGGGTCTGGAATAAATTCCTAACTCCTGGGGGTGGCATTCAAGGCCTTGCCCAACTTAGCTCCAACTACTTTGGGAAACTCGCCTCTCCACTCCCTGCCCTTCCTCCCACCACCGTGCACTCCACGCCGTAATCCCCAGTGCCTTTCTGCTGTTCCGTATCTTAGTTTAGCCTCTTCCCTCTTCAAGCCACGTCTATTGCCCCATCAAACTTGACAGCACACTTGGAGGCTCTGTTCCAATGTCACTACCTATGCCCCCCTCCCCCTTCCCCAGGCTGATCCCCACCCAGGCTCCTCTTCATGCCTGGTGTGTCCACGCATCTTTTATCTTTATGACACCTTATTATCACGGGGTGGTACACCTGTCCGTCTCTCTGATTAAAACGTTCTCTGAAGGCAGGGACCGGGTCTGGCCTTTAATGTCACAAACGTGACACAATGCCTCCCGTTTAACGGGGGATGCGGAAAATTACCTTAAAAACTCAACGTCGCTCCCAGAGCATAAAGTAAAATCGAAAACCTCAAGACTCCCAAGGACTCTGCCTGGGCCGGAGGGAGCTATCCCGCCTGCCGTGCAATGACGTCCCAGGGGCAGCTACAGAAAATGAGGAAGTCCGAGGGTTTTCTGGTTTTATTGCTTTTGAAATCCTGACGGAGGAACCGAGCTGGAGAAAGCTGAAGTGACTCGCCCAGGGCCGCACCTTTCGGCTCGCCCAGCACCGGGCAGGTCTGGACCCGGGGTCCCCCTCGCCGGCAGCACTCGGGCAGCAGCTCCCCAGGAAGAACGAGCAGAGCCCGGTCTCGTCCCCGGGACACGCCCTGCTCGGTCCTCCTGCCACCTCACCCTCCTAGGCCGT
>NW_005370085.1:1129518-1130358 GCF_000412655.1 Myotis brandtii | reverse complement strand
ACAGGCTTTCCCGCCCCAGCTCCGCCCATGCCCCGCCCCGCACCCTCTAGGGCCCGGCGAGAGGCGGAAGAAAGCGGGCGGAGCTCGCGGACAGTTCGGCTCTCCCAGGAAAGCCCGCCCCGCCCTGAGCCCTACCCTCTGAGGCCGGCATCTCATCCGCATCTCGGACAAAATGATGCCATTGGCAGTGGCTTGAAATAAAAAAGATGGGGTCCGTCCCTCCTCTGCCTGCCGAGCTAAACTCTGCACCTACGGCCTCGGAGGAGAGCGCCCTGTGCGGTGGCCCCGGGTGTGCTTATCGGACGCAGGGAGGACCCAACTGCCCTGAGGAATGGACTGCAGGGTCTGGCGGTCCGGCCTCAGTTCTCTCCTAGGTTCCCCAGGGGGCATCCGATTGGAACTGCTTGACCCTCCTAATATTTGAGAAGTGCATGCTAAACCAGGAGAGCTGTATTTGTCCCAACTTACTTCCCTGACACCCCTTGCCACTGACCTTTGCAAGTTCTTCTTTTTAAGTGACTTTTGCCCCTTTTAGGGCTCTTTCCCTTGCAGCTTGTGCGCTGCCCTTAAAATAATTGTTATTCGACGGATTTCTGTCCTCAGCCCTCTTCCGTTTTTCTCTTTGTCCATCTTTCTGAGTAACTTTACCCGTGCTTACCTTAAACTGCTGAAGAGCCCTAATATATATATATACATGTTATATACTAGCTGTACCCGGCCACGCGTTGCTGTGGCTCAGTCTGGTTAAATGGAAAAGAAAGAAAAGAGAAAGCACACGTTTCTAATATGTTTAATTTCACAATGCTTGTGGGTATACAATATTTTTTGTTGTTCCATTGT
>NW_005370085.1:1120293-1129172 GCF_000412655.1 Myotis brandtii | reverse complement strand
TCGTTCACTCAGCCAATCGTGATTCTTATAATTGGTTTGAATATTGGGAAATACTTTTTCAACCAATTCTTCTTTTGACGTCACTAAATTGCAGAAGTTATGAGGCAATGAAATTCGTCCTGAGGTCAGGTCAACCGGCACCTTTCCGTTCTCAATGAACGCTATAGTAAACGACACAGCTCAATTCCAACGCAATGTCACACGAAATAATTAAATCAAAATGAAAATAAATCGAAATCTATGAAAATTCAATTTAACAATGCAATCAGAAACATTGAAATGGAAGAAATAATTAAATCAAAATGAAAATAAATCGAAATCTATGAAAATTCAATTTAACAATGCAATCGAAACATTGAAATGGAATCGTAAAATATTTAGTATAGTGTGTGTTGCTTTTACGTCCAACAAACGACAGTTTTTCAAAAAAAGCATGTTTTTACCTGTCACAGGTGTGACATCTATATAATAGGTATATAAAAACATGCGTGTATTCGAATGCAATGTTGTGTCAAAATTTCAAAGCAATCGGTGAAGAACTTTCAGAGATTTAAGATTTTGAACAAACGAACATTTATATTTTTATTTATATAGATATACTAGAGGCCTGATGCATGAAATTCATGCAAGAGTAGGCCTTCCTTCCCCCGGCTGCCAGCACTGGCTTCCCTCTGGCCGCTGACAGGCACCTGGGACCAGGCTTCCCTCGCAGCCAGGGCTTTGTCTGGAAGGTCGTCCAGAAGGACATCCGGAATGATGTCTGGTCTAATTAGCATATTACACTTTTATTTATTTATTTATTTATTTGTCTTCATACCCTCTAGAAGCCCCAATTCAGTGTTTGGGCTGTGTAATGGACATTTTCACCTGTGAATTCCACAGATACTTCAAATTTAACCTGTCTGACCCTGTAGCTGACCCTGCTACTGCTAGACTCTATTAATAGAAATGCTCAATTAAGTCTAGCATATTTTACCAATCACTTTTCAGAAACTTGTAATAATTTTTGGTCACATTCACAAACTTAGTTCATTCAACATCTTCAAACATTTAAAATCATGTCTATAGACTTACTAGATTTTCTTTTTACTTTCTTCAATTGTCTGACCTAGAACCTATGCAATGCCTGGTAATCTTTATAAATCAGATAAACTGATAAATATAATGAACCTTAAGTCCTCTTAGTTGGCCCACTTCCATATATAAGTTTAGTAAGACTTGAACTCAAAATCTTAGGTCTAAGATTAACTCAAATATATATTGAAAATAAGAGTTATAAGATTGTTACTCTAATAAGCCATTTTTAAGCATTGCAAGTGCATAAAATGTGAAATATGCACATATTTATTCTTAACCCCAACATATTAATCCCATAGCTTTTACCCCATTAACCTTAATTCTAAAGGTTCTCTAAGTTGGAAAAAAAAATATTATCTAAGTTGAAAGACACAGAGCTTCCGGAAGTTTCCAACTGAATTAAATAAGGTTATTTTTAAAATATATTTTTATTGATTTCAGAGAGGAAGGGAGAGGAAGAGAGAGAGAGAAACATCAATGATGAGAGAGAATCATTGACCGACTGCCTACTGCATGCACGCTACTGGGGATCGAGCCTGCAGTCCGGGCATGTGCCTTGACTGGAATCGAACCTGGGACCCTTCAGCCCGCAGGACAACGCTCTATCCACTGAGCCAAACCAGCTAGAGCAGGTTATTTTTTATTAGAGGTTTCTACAGACATGAGTCCTGGAGCTGTGGACTTTCAGAGCCATTCTTTTCACTGTGCCAAGTATGATTTTGAGCCCCTTTTTACATTATGTCATGGACTTAAAACTCATTATATCATCCTCTGACTACTCTTAGAAACCTGCAAGACCTACCTACCCAGGTTATCTTTGATTTTTCTATTTCTTGGCTTTTAAGATACGTACCTATGTTTTTATTTCAATTCTAAAGACCTTGGTAATATATGCTATCCAAATAAGCAAATGTATTTTCTCTCTAATGATAAAGGTTATGAACCTAGTGGGCTCTTGCTTGCTTTCTTATTCCTAGCACTATACAATTCTAACAGGTGTTTAATCAATGTCCCATTGAGTTTCAGATATCTCACAGAGCTTTATCTGATGATCACAAATTAAGTCATTCTTTATAACTATAATAAGTGTACAGAGGTTTTACCAAGCTAAGTGTTTTGTTATTTATTTTCTTATCTAAGCCTCATAATAATCCTACAAAGTAATCACTATTATTATGTCCAATATAGAGAAGAGGCAATGGAGAAGTAACTTAACTGAAGCCACACAGCAAGAGGCAGAGCTGGAACTCAAACCCAGGTCTGTGTAATGACAAAGCCCACATATCTAGTCAACAAAAAATCATTCAGAGAAATACACATTAAGACCATAACTGACCACTTACCACTTCTTGCCTGTCAGAATAGCAATGTTTTGGTGTGTTTTGGTGTGTGTGTGTGTGTGCGTGTTTAATTGATAGAAACTCAAAAGGGGTGAAAAATCAACCACTTTCATGCCCTGCTCATGAGCTGTAAATTGGCACAGTCTTTTATTTTATTTTTAATATATTTTATTGACTTTTTACAGAGAGGAAGGGAGAGGGATAGAGAGTTAGAAACATCAATGAGAGAGAATCATTGATCAGCTGCCTCCTGCACACCCCCTACTGGGGATGTGCCCACAACCAAGGTACATGCCCTTGACCGGAATCGAACCTGGGACCCTTCAGTCTACAGGCTGACGCTCTATCCACTGAGCCAAACCGGTTAGGGCAGCACAGTCTTTCTGAAGTCCAACTTGGTATCATTCAGTTCTCCTTCAAACAAGGAATTCCACCTGTTGGAATAGATCATAACAACATTATTTTTCATTGTGAAAAGAATTAGTGATGATGGTACTCATTGGAAATGTCTGAAATGCCCATCACTAGGTTTTTAACCTAATGGTACCTCCACACAGTGGAATGCTGTACAGCCACAACAGTGATGATGTGTGGTTCTGGTAAGCCATGCTGGCGGTAAGGAATAGAGACCCACTTGTTTTATGTCTAAAGGAAAAAAGGCCAGAAGAGAGGCATTTATAATAAATATTAGAGGCCCTTAGGCCTGGCCTCCCCGCCTCCTCCTTCCCTCAATCCCTCAGCGCCCTGCCATTGGTAGCCTGCCATGTTCTGCACCGCCCCCTAGTGGTCAGCGCACGTCATAGCGAGCGATCGAACTCCCGGTATCCTGGTCGAACTCCCGAGGGGACACTTTGCATATTAGCCTTTTATATATATAGATATACATGGACTGAACCTAGAGCTGGAAAAAACAGGGCTAATGGAAGATTGAAGGCATGGGATTTATTTGTTTGTCCCTCTGTGCATCTCTGCTTCTCCATGGGTCTGCTCTACCCTCTTCTCTTTGACAACCAGCTTTCTCCATTCTAGTTTTTTATGCTCCCTCATATCTCCAGCTTCTATTTGACTTGCCATGGTCTCAATTCAGCATCAGCTCCATTGAGGGTAATCTCAGTGGCCCAATTCCGTAACAAGTGTCATATGATTGACCCAGCTCACTTTTTCACCCCATGGTTATGTCTCTGACTCAGATACCAATCTTTGGGTCAGATACCAATCCTTTTTAGTACAATTTACTGTGGTCAGGGGATACAGCCAGTTAAGGACAGAAAACTATGAGCCCCATGAGTATTATTTCTAGGCAAACAATGATCAGTATTTCTAATGTGATGGTTAAGTAAAAATAACAAATTATGAACTAATAAATAGATTGTGATACCATTTTTGCTCTAAAAGTATATAGATATACATGTGCATATGAACAGGGGGAAAAAACTTGAAGCAATATATTCACAGTGGTTTCTTGAGGTGGTAAACTTAAAGTGGATTTGTGTAGGACTTGTTTATTTACTTATTTGTACTTATCAAGTTTTCCACAATGAGCTACTTGAAATACTATTTGTCAGTAAGTAGAAAGTTAGTAAATATGAAATCAATAAATAAAATTAAATGGCAAGAATGAGCTGCATGGTCATTTTGGGAGATGGAATTGGTTCATGACCTCAAGAATTTACAAGACTCATGGGAATGGAGCAATATGAACAGGATAGCTTCAGATAAGCATCATAATAGAGATTTCTCTGGGCCTGGAATACCTTTTAGCCTCTTATCTGTTTGGGAAATTCCTACTAACTTGCCAGACCCAACTCAAATGTCACCTTCTCCTCCAGGCTAAATTAATCACTTCCTTGTTTATTTCCCAGGAACACTTTATTTTATTTTTTCCCCCAGGAGCACTTTAAAATATATATATATATCCCAGCTGGCATGGTTCAGTGGTTGAGGGTCGACCTATGAACCTGGAGGTCACAGTTCAATTACCAGTCAGGACACATGCCTCCCTTGCAGGAGGAAGCCAATCAATGATTCTCTCTCATCATTGATATTTCTATCTCTCTCTCCCTCTCCTTTCCTCTCTGAAATAAATAAAAATATATTTTAAAAAACTACTTATTGATGAGAGGGGGAGGGAAAGAGAGAGAGAAAGAAGGGGAGAGGGAGAGAGAGAGAACACCAATTTGTTGTTCCATTTATTTGTGCATTCATTGGTTGACTCTTGCACATGCCCTGACCAGGGATAGAACCTGCAGCCTTGGTGTATTGGGCCGAGGCTCTAACCAACTGAGCTATGCAGCCAGGACCCTAGGAGCACTTTAAAAACCAGTTGTCTTCAAAAATAAGTCCTAAGTTTTTTTCACATTGTAATATTTCAGAATCAGGATAGGTCTTACAATCAGTATTAAAGGAAATTAACCAGATACCAGGTAGACAGAGAAGTCAATGGAAAAATAACATAACTGTAATTGCTTGCAGATGTGTCCCTTTAAATTCTCAGAAAAGGTCAAAAGACTTTCTGAGCTAGAATTGATGACAGATTCACATTTCAGGAATGACTGTGTGGATCTAAATAGAGTTAGACTCTTCCCAAAAAGCTTGGCTCCAACATTGATTTAGAGAAGAGGCTAGTAATTTCTTTTTTTTTTTTAAATATTATTTATTGATCTTTTACAGAGAAGAAGGAAGGCTAGAAACATCGATGAGAGAGAAACATCGACCAGCTGCCTCCTGCACATCTCCTACTGGGAATGTGCCCACAACCAAAGTACATGCCCCTGACCGGAATCGAACCTGGGACCTTTCAGTCCGCAGGCCAATGCTCTATCCACTGAGCCAAACCGGTTTTGGCAAGGCTAGTCATTTCAGTGATATATTTATGTTGTTGTCTATCAGACAACATATGTTTTAAAAACATATACATTTGGTAAGATATTCTTTTTTAAAATATATATATTTTAGAGAAAGGAAAGGAGAGGGATAGAGAGTTAGAAACATCCACGAAAGAGGGACATCATCAATTGGCTGCCTCCTGCACTGCCCCTCCTGGGGATTGAGAGGTAAGTGCCCTTGACCAGAATTGAACCTGGGACCCTTCAGTCCACAGGCCGATGCTCTATCCACTGAGCCAAACCAGCTACAGCTGGTAAGGTATTCTTAATGTCCCAAAAAGCTGTTGGAAGTTGATGGTGCATCCCACAATCAAAGGTGTCTTCAAGGAAGTGTATGACCTTAAATGGCTCTATTATAGCACTTAGCTCATTGATTTACAATCAGATATTTACCTGTCCATCTTCCTTTTTTTAAAAATATATTTTTTTACTGATTTTCAGAGAGGAAGGGAGAGGGAGAGAGAGATTAAAAACATCAGTGATGAGAGAGAATCATTGATCGGCTGCCTCCTACATGCCCCACACTGGGGATGGAGCCCGCAACCCATGCATATGCCCTGACCGGGAATCCAACAGTGACCTTCTGGGTTGATGCTCAACTACTAAGCCAAGCTGGCCAGGCTTCCCGGACAGACCACTAAACACCTCAAAGGCAGAAAAATGCGTAAATACACTCAGTGTGAATAGTTAACAAGTTTAACATCCTTCCTGTTGGATTTTTAAGATTTGCTTTTCATATCATTTATGTAGGAATTTTCCAGAAGGATGGGGTCCATAGGACCCCTTTTATAAATGAGAAAACAAGCACACAGAGGTTTGGTATTTTGCTCATGTCATAAGATTTAGCGTCAGGAATCAGAGCGGGTCTTTCTGATTCTAAAATCTCTGGCATATCACTAACATCACATCCCAGTTTATAGACTAGATTATCACTGAGAAGGTATTCATTCACTTCCTGCACATGCCAAATGGTCTCTGAAAACCCTTCAGCAAACATGTATGAACACCCGTGTCCTGGTCTAAAGACAACTGACAGCAGAGACCTAGAAGTTGTGGCAGGAAGCCAGGAAGTCAGCCCAGGATGAAGTCGGGGCTTTGGTTTCCGGGCGGGGGTTAGAATGGGCCACAGACACTGCTGCAGACTCACGGTTAAAGACAAAGGACGAATATAAGGACCCATCAAGAGACATAGTTAGAACCATAAGACAGATGCAAGTATGCAGAAAAAAGAAGCAGGTGGGGCAAAGATCACCAGATTCCTCCACAAGACCGATGCTGAGATGGGCAGGTTTCCCTCGCGGCACGCATTTAAACAGCTATAGACTGACAATGGGTTACTAGCCACAGTAGCTAACCTGTATTTAGCACACAAATGACAGATTCAGAGCAAAAGCCATGCTTGGTAATAAAAGCAAGCTTCTGGCTTCAGGATCCCTAGAATTGTCTCCTGAAGAATCAGATGGGCAGCTAACACAGGTGGGATGGACCTGCCATCCTGGCTGCAGGCAGAAAAGCCAAGCATTTGCAGACTGGGACCTCATTGTGGACAAAGAAGCTAGTATCTGGGGCAGAAGGCAGGGTCATACCGGGAGAAGCAGCAGGAAGGGAAAGTTGACGCCAGAGCCCATGTCAGGGTCTTAAATTGTACATTAAGGACATTCAACTCTCTTCTAATAGGAAACTAAGTTTTTAAAAGCAGGGAGGGATATAATTTGACTCAACAAAAATGTATGAAATGTTTGCACTAGGTACGAACAAGGGCATAAAGTTGAGTTAAACATAGTCCCTGCCCTTTAGACAAGTACACAAATGACTTTACAAGATGAAATTAAAAGTGTAATGCAAGATGTAGAAAGGGCCAAACCGGTTTGGCTCAGTGGATAGAGCCTCAGCCTGCAGACTAAAGGGTCTCAGTTTCGATTCCCGTCAAGGGTACATGCCCAGGTTGCGGGCTCAATCCCCAGTAGGGGGTGTGCAGGAGGCAGCCCAATCAATGATTCTCTCTCATCATTGATGTTTCTATTTCTCTCTCCCTCTCCTTTCCTCTATGAAATCAATAAATATATTTTTTTTTAAGAAAGAGAGAGACATCCCATCTGCCTGATGGAAGATATCTGGAATATTTCATGGAGAGGGAGGGTTTTAAAAGGCTTTGAAAAATGAGTACTTTATGAACTAGAATTCCCTGAACCGGCCACGGGCACATCCCCAGTGGGAGATGTGCAGGAGGCAGCTGGTCAATGTTTCTCTCTCATCGATGTTTCTGACTTTCTATCTCTCTCCCTTCCTCTCTGTAAAAAATCAATAAAAAATATAAAAAAAAAAAGAAAGAAAGAGAGATCCCACCTGCCTGATGGAAGATATCTGGAATATTTCATGAAGAGGAAGGGTTTTAAAGGGCTTTGAAGAATGAGTACTTTATGAACTAGAATTCCCTGAACCGGCCACACGGACAACCAATACCCTTGTAAAAAGTTGTGCAACTCCCCTGCTAATCAGAGAGATGCATATTAAAACCACAATGCAATGTCATTCATACCCATCAGATCAGAAACATTTTAAAGTCTGATGAAATCAAGAGTTGGCAAGGAAGAAAAGTGAAGGGAATACCTACTGTGAGAATGGAAACCAGTACAACCACTTGGGAGAATAATTTGAAAATATCTAGTTAAAGATGCACTTAACCTATGACTTCAGAATTCCATGCTCAGGTGTACATACCCAGAGACTCCTACACATGTATGCAAGCAGACATAGAATGTCATCGCAGCAATGCCTGTGACAGCAAAAACCAGAAGTGAGCTACATAGCCGTCAGCAGCCCTAACCGGTTTGGCTCAGTGGATAGAGCGGCGGCCTGCGGACTGAAGGGTCCCAGGTTCGATTCCAGTCACGGGCATGTACTTTGGTTGCGGGCAACATCCCCAGTGGGGGGTGTGCAGGAGGCAGCTGATTGATGTTTCTCTCTCTCTCATCGATGTTTCTGGTTCTCTATCCCTCTCCCTTCCTCTCTGTGAAAAAATCAATAAAATATATTAAAATAAATAAATAAATAAATAGCCGTCAGCAAAAAAACAGGTAAGCCCTAGGGTTTGGCTCAGTGGATAGAGCGTCAGCCTGCAGACCAAAGGGTCCCAGGTTTGATTCCGGTCAAGGGCACATGCCCAGGGTTGGGGACTCGATCCCCATTAGGGGGTGTGCAGGAGGCAGCCAATCCATGATTCTCTGTCAACATTGATGTTTCTATCTCTCTCTCCCGCTCCCTTCCTCTCTGAAATCAATAACAATATACCTAAAAATAATTAAATAACTGCATGTGGCTTCTCCTGCAGGGGACGCTGGAGAGAAGGGCGACAAAGGCGCGCCCGGACGGCCTGGGAGAGTGGGCCCCACAGGAGAGAAAGGTACCTTCTCCGCCCCTCAGACTCTGCACAGGGCGGGGAGAGCTGGTGCACATGGGCGTGTGT
Organism: Myotis brandtii; assembly: GCF_000412655.1. Classification (NCBI taxonomy): domain Eukaryota; kingdom Metazoa; phylum Chordata; class Mammalia; order Chiroptera; family Vespertilionidae; genus Myotis; species Myotis brandtii. The sequence goes on along the minus strand of NW_005370085.1, from coordinate 1,120,404 downwards.
ATGGTGTGTGTGTGTGCATTTGTGAATATATAGGCTTGAATATGTTGTTTGGATTGGTGTATGTATGTATATGTGTATACTAGATATGTGTGTGTGTGTGTGTGTGTGTGT
>NW_005370085.1:1116918-1118050 GCF_000412655.1 Myotis brandtii | reverse complement strand
GACCGGAATCGAACCTGGGACCTTTCAGTCCGCAAGCCGACGCTCTATCCACTGAGCCAAACCGGTTTCGGCTAAAATATATTTTAAATAAATAAATAAAATAAAAAAGAAGTGGGGAAAAGGGAAGGGAACAGGAAATGAAGCAAGTGACTTCCTTAAAGCCAAATAATAAAGTTTTTGGATTCTCTCTCATCATTGATGTTTCTCTCTCTCTCTCCCTCTCCCTTCCTCTCTGAAATCAATAAAAATATATTTTTTTTAAAAAAGAAAGAAGCTAACATATGACAAAAACATTCAACTTCACTGCTAATCAAAGAAAAGCAAATGAGAACAATTTGTAAAAATCCTGTCTCTTAAGTGAGCAAAACTGTTTTTCAGGGATGAGGGTGTGGGGACGCTGGTGCGCATCTGTGGCTGGGAGCATGGCAAATTGGTACGGTTGGCTCAGGAAGAGATTTAGCAAGAAGTAACGAGAGCTGTAAAAATGTTCACACCCTGTAGAAATCATCTAAATGGTGGAAACATTTTTTTCTGGGAGGAAAAAAGAAGGTTTGCACAAGAGGACTATTGATGTAGCAGGGCCTCTTGCCTTCAGACGGAAGGTCCGAGCGTGGCTGTCCGAGCGTGGCTGGTTATAGATTCGTGGGCCTATAGTTTCCTGGAGGTTATTTGTACTCCATGAGGGGAGGGTTTGTTTTCCAGCCGAAGGAAAAATGAGAAAGTGTGATTGAGAAAGAATGGGGAGGACTGGCCTAGTGCTTGTCCGGGCCCAGGCATTGGACTGTCCCTCCTTTTTTTATTCTCAGTATAACTCAACTTTATGAGATTTGAATGGAAAAGGTGAGTCTCTGCTCGAGTGTTCTGTTTTCCTATTTGCTTTTTTTCTTGTGAAATATCTTCTAAACTAAAAGGATATAAATAATGCAAATTAATTTCAATTTTAAAAATTTTAAACTCTGTGTACTCAGTACCCAGCTTAAGAAATAGAAACTTAGTATTCTTCTTCCTCATTTTAGTCAACCTCTACCCTGGCTTTGATAAATCCTTTGTTTTCATTTTCTTTCTTTCTTTCTTTCTTTCTTTCTTTCTTTCTTTCTTTCTTTCTTTCCTTTCCTTTCCTTTCCTTTCCTTT
>NW_005370085.1:1102001-1115543 GCF_000412655.1 Myotis brandtii | reverse complement strand
TTTTTTTTTTTTTTTTTTTTTTTTTAGGGAGAGAGAGAGAGAACATCAATTTGTTGTTCTACTTATTTATGCATTCATTGGATGATGCTTGTATGCGCCCTGACCGGGGATAGAACCCGCAACCCTGGCATATCAAGATGACGCTCTAACCAACTGAGCTAACCGGCCAGGGTGGATCTTGTTTTTAGATTTGGTTCTTTATCCTAAAAGCTGTCAATTTAAAGCATTTTGGTGATATGATTCGATTTAAGGTTTTTAAAAGATCACTCTTTCTCTGAGAAGAAATTAGCAAAAATAATATCTGGAGTATCAGTAGGAGGCTACTCCAGGGACTTAGGTAAGAGATGGTGGTCATTTGGGACTAGAGAGTGGCCTTGGAGATGGAGAGACTGGTAGATGGTTCTGAGAGGAGCCTGAGAGGTAAAGTTGACAGGGCCTGGAGATGACGTGGGTTTTAAAGTGGAGAGAGGCCCTAGCCGGTTTGCTCAGTGGATAGAGCATCAGCCTGCAGACTGAAGGGTCCTGGGTTTGATTCCAGTCAAGGCCACATGCCCGGGTTGCAGGCTCAATCCCCAGTAGGAGGCATGTAGGAGGCAGCTGATCAATGATCCTCATCATTGATGTTTCTCTCTCTCTCTCTCCTTCCTTCCTCTCTGAAATCAATAAAAATTTAAAAAAATATTTCTTGGCAGAACCCTGAGCTTTAAAAAAAAATCAAAAATCAATGGAGTGAAGGAGAGAGGAGGTGTGGAGCATGTACAAGGAGCTAATGGCCTGTCACAGGGTAGCAACAAAGGGAAAATATGGTGTGGACGGAAGGGGCCACATGCTGACCTGACAAGCTCAGGGGAGGCCTGCATGGCGGTCTTGCAAACTCAGACCTAAAGTCACCACAAAGGATGGTCTGAAATTAAACTTTAACTAAAGCAGTTATGGTGGGTAGTTACATCCCAGGCCAGTATCTTCACTGACAAGATCAACCTTTACCCTAACTGAGCCTATCTGTCTTTTTGCATCTATGATAACATACCTTTGACATGTCTGGGTAACTTGTAACTTCCCTTTTTCTGGAGCCCCTGGGGCACAACCAAATGTGCTGGGCACCAGGACAGATACCACAGATTCCTTCATTGTCATGTTAATTGATCCTGCACCCACCTAAGTATGTGTCCATCATTTTACTTTTTATCCAATCCCAGGGGTTTCCCTGCTTTGCTTTATCCCTCCTCCTTATTCTATCACCAATGAATTTCATGTAACCCACCTATGTCCCTCCTTTGATTGACATGTATAAATACAAATGTAACCCGCCAATCTCTGGATCATTATCTCAATTCCTTGAGGTTCTGCTTCCCGGCATATGTCGACAGTTTGGCTCATATAAACTCACAAAATTCTTTACAGGTTTCAGTGGGGTTTTTTTTTACGTTAACAATGGAAAGTCAGTTACCTTGACTCTCACCAATACATTGAGGGATTCCCTGCTCATGGCTGGAGGGTGCGGGGGAGGTGGCAGAGCCCCAAAGCAAGTTCCACGTCGCCCTGCAAGAGCTCATGTTATGGGAGAGACATTTCTGTAGATGTACAGCATGAAAAACAAGGTGAGAGAAAAAGACGCAATTTATGTTACAAGCCAGGGACCTGTGTCTGTTCAATACTGTTAGGAAGTCGGAATAGGAGCGGCTGGAGCCTGGGGGTCTTGAGTTTGGAGGGAATGTGCTAACTCTGCTGGCAGCGACTAGGTTGCCAGCCAGCGTCCTCTCCTCCAAGAACTGGGGGAGGGCTCAGGAGAGGGAGATGGAGAGGAAGCCAGGATACAGACCACCTGCTTTTCTCTCTCAGAGCGTGACGGTGCGCATATGGAAGAGCCTGCTCGCCATGTTGGCCGGGGTCTGTGAGAGCCCCCAATTATTTATTTATGTATTTCTTATTTATTTTATTTCAGAGAGGGGAAAGGAGAGGGAGAGATAGAAACATCAATGATGAGAGAAAGAATCATGGATCGGCTGCCTCCCCACACTGGGGATCGAGCCCACAATCTGGGCATCTGCCCTGATTGGGAATTGAACCGTGACCTCCTGGTTCATAGGTCGACACTTAACCACTGAGCCATGCCGGCTGGGCTGGCTCCCTCTTGTGGGACACTCTTCCAGGACACTTTACATTAATCCAGTGAAAAACTGTCAGAATGTCTCTTCTGAGGGATATCATACTCAACTCTGCAGTCTCATATTCCATGTCCTACCCCTGGCCCAAACACTCCCACCCCCGCAGAGATGGTACTCCTGGAGTTCACATATATTACCCCTAGAGTTTTTGTTTTGTTAATCCTCACCCAAGGATATTTTTCCATTGATTAGAGAGTGGAAGGGAAAGACAGAGAGAAATATTGATGTGAGAGAAACACATCGATTGGTTGCCTCCTGCATGAGCCCGAATGGGGCCTGGGCCGGGGAGGAGCCTGCAACCAAGGTACATGCCCTTGACCAGAATCGAACCCAGGACCCTTTGGTCTGCAGGCCAATGCTCTATCCACTGAGCCAAACCGGCTCGGGCTATCCCTAGAGGTTCTGATGCAGTAGGTCTGGGGTGAGGACTTAGACTTTGCATTTCTAACAAGTTCCCAGATGTTAATGCTACTGATCTGGGTTTACATTTTTCGAACCACTGCACTCAATGAGCCAGATTGTTTATTCCTGGTCAATTATCTAACTTCCCTGACAAAGAAAGAGTTTAGGTTATCAGCACATTCTGTCTCCCATGAGTTAAAGCCCTCAGGGGGCATTCCATAGAAAGGAAGGGGACAAACTAGTATTCCAAGACTGATGTAGTAATTTAGTCTGAGTAACACAGGAAGGCTTGTAAGAAAACCTTCAGGCACCGACTTTTCCCTCTCGAGCAGTGGTTCTCAACCTTCCTAATGCCGCGACCCTTTAATACAGTTCCTCATGTTGTGGTGACCCCCAATTTCATTGTTACAAATGGAACATAATTAAAGCATAGTGATTAATCACAAAAACAATATGTAATTATATATGTGTTTTCCGATGGTCTTAGGCGACCCCTGTGAAAGGGTCTTTCGACCCCCAAAGTGGTTGCGACCCACAGGTTGAGAACCGCTGCTCTCAAGTATTAAACACGCCCTCCTTAGCCCCTTGCATCTGCCCTTACCTGTCCACTCTTACTCCTCCAGGACCAAGGACCCCCAGCCCAGAATCCTGTAAAGCTCCCGGGAACTTGGGCTCCACGCCTCCATCATTTCCAAATGCAGAGCGGTCTGATGGATATAATACGAGACACTGACAAACCCCAGGGCTGGTCGGTTCCGTGTTGCTGACAGGAGACCTGCAGCCAAAAATCTGGCTCTTCTGTTAACTACGTGACCCACAGCGAGTGGTTTGGCATTTTTCAGGCCTTAGGTTTTCAACACGTGAAAAAAGAAGTCTGTCATCGGGAGAGAAAATGAGACAGACATCTGGAGAAATATTATCCAGAGGTCCTTGGAAAAAAAGACATTTGCAACAATACTGTAGGGATATTACACTGTATGGTTTAACAACAAAGTGCTTGCGTGTGTGCGTGCGTGCGTGCAAGCTCTCACAACCACCTTGTGAGGTAGGGAAGGTAGGGCCTGACAAAAGGCAGAAGTCTGGCCAAGGTTAAGTGTCAGGGCCAAACAGCTCACCTTCTCAGTGAAGTCAGTGTTCTTGCCAACACTGCCTTTCCTCAGTGCGTTTCAATGAAATACAGGACTGGACCAGTGTGTAAAATGAATGACCCTAAGAAGGTCAGAGAGTTGCAGTAACTTAAAACTAAAAGGCAAAGGAGCCAGCGGATTTGAAAACAGGAGCCGTTTCCTGCAGCTGGATGCCGGGAAGGGTCCCTGTAGCGTTGCCCCGTCGTCTCAGGAATCTTGTTTCCACAACGTGGCAGTCCTCTTCCAGGTCCCTCTGGCTGGCTTGTCCCTGGACCTTTCTGTGCCTCAGATGGCAGCAAACCGCCCATGGGAGCACCTCAGGCACTGCTGCTGTACCGAAAGCTTCAGAAATTCTTTCAGCCTCTTAGTCACAAGACCGCAAACATCCTCTAAGACTAATTCTGCCTCGTCATGGCAATGAGACATCTGTGACGAATGGCCTGCATAGCACTGGCTTGGGAGAGTGTTTTCTGTTTTATGAAATCTGGGCGCTCACATCCCAAATCTAATGCCAACCTAATTGCTTGCAAGTCCTCGGCTCGCAGGGCTGCCCTAATAAATGCCTTCCTGTGTAATAAGGCTGATATAAGCAACCAGCTTGGCATGGAGTGTCTTTTAAGGGGCAGGCACAATATTGAGGGCTTTATATAAGATCTCAAGTATTCATCATTTTAATGATAACGTGACCATTTTGTTACTAGGAGCCTACTAGGGCAGGCACTGTACTAGGTGGCTTACATGAGACCTTTAGGTCACCTTTATTTCACTTCTCTTATAGTAACCAGGCATCAACCATTCAATTTATATTTCCCTAAGAATCCATCAAAAACATTGAAGGAATGCCTTTTGTGTTCAAACATTGTTTGGAGCCTATAGGTTTATCCTTACCATTAAAACATGAAAAAAAAAAAAGAAAGAAAGATAGGGAACAGATTAGAGCCCAACTTGAACCACTGGTGCCCAGGTTCCTAGTTGGGGTACTTGAAGGTAGTTTTCTCTATTGGGGTACTTAAAGATTAAAATTTGGCCCTGGCCGGTTTGGCTCAATGGATAGAGCATCTGCCTGTAGACTGAAGGGTCGCAGGTTCAATTCCGGTCAAGGGCGCATGCCTGGGTTGCAGGCTCAATCCCCAGTGGGGGGCATGCAGGAGCCAGCCAATCAATGATTCTCTGATCATTTATGTTTCTCTCTCTCTCTCTCTCTCTCTCTCTCTCTCTCGCTTCCTCTCCCTTTCTCTCTGAAGTCAATAGAAATATATATATATTTTTTAAAATTTTTGGAAGGGAACAGCAAAACCACTAAAGATTATTTCCTAAATGAAATGAGTGTTTTGATGGCATAAAAGGTGTGCTTTCTGACGGAAGCTCTTGTCACATTTACTACAGTGGAAAGGTTTTTCTCCTGTGTGTGTTCTCTGGTGTGTCAGGAAGTGGGAACGCTGATTGAAGGTTTTGCCACACTCGGGGCACGGATACGGTCTCTCTCCTAAGTGGATCCGCTGATGGGTCACAAAGTGGGAGCTCTGATTGAAGCTCTTCCCACACTCGCCACACCTGTAGGGTCTCTCTCCCGTGTGGATCCGCTGGTGCTTAACGAGGGCAGAGCTGTCGGCGAACCCTTTGCCACAGCCGTCACACTTAAAAGGCCGCTCGCCGGTGTGGGTCCTCTGGTGCGTGACCAGATGGGAGCTCTGGCTGAAACTCTTGGGGCAGGAGGGGCAGCTGAATGGCCTCTCTCCCGAGTGCGTGCTCATGTGCGCGACGAAATGGGAACTGTCCGTGAAGCCCTTCCCGCACTCGGGGCATTTAAAGGGCCGCTCCCCCGTGTGGGTTCGCCGGTGCTTGATCAGATCCGAGCTTTGGCTGAAACTCTCCCCGCAGTCATCGCACCGGTAAGGCTTCACTCCTGTGTGGGTCCTCTGGTGGGTGATGAAATTGGAGCTTCGGCTGAAGCTTTTGTGACATTTGAGGCACGTGTAGGGCTTCTCTCCGGTGTGGGTTCTTTGGTGCATGATGAGGTGTGGCTTCCGCCCAAAAGTCTTCCCACACTCTGGGCACTCATAGGGCCTCTCGCCTGTGTGGGTCCTCTGATGTTTGATGAGTGTTGAGCTGTCGCCGAATTTTTTCTCACACCCACTGCACTGGTAGGGTTTCTCTCCTGTGTGTGTTCTGCGATGGGTGACGAGGTCTGAACTCTGCTTGAAGCCTTTCCCACACTCAGTGCATTTATAAGGCCTCTCGCCGGTGTGGGTTCTTAGGTGTCTAATGAGATAGGAGCTCTGGTTAAAGGTTTTCCCACATTCTGCACACACAGGCTTCTTTCCTGCATATCCATCCAGGAGCTTGTTTAAATCCTTGTCCCGATGGCCCTCCCCTGGGAGGGTTCCAGGTTCTAATTCAAGGCCCCTCTCCCAGCTTCCTCCCCAGCTGGGAGTCTGATAAACATCTTTATTGGCCCCTTCTGAGGATGTTCTGCTTTGTTCTGCTGTTTCAGAAACATCCTGGTGGAGTTTTTCCAGCTGATTCTCCAAGTCTGAAAAATTAACAGAAGTGACTAAGAATAAAGTTGTCAGGAACGTACATCAGAGGGCAGCAAGAAAGATTAAAATTAGTGTTTTTGCAACAGACTATACTTAATTTGACTACTTTGGTTTTCACTCTGTGAAAAGTTTATTGATGTTCATTGAGCTCACAGAAAACATGAATTCCTAAACTGTTTTTATTTTATTATTAGAGCCCCGGTGCACAAAATTCGTGGATGGGGGGGGGTGTCCCTCAACCCAGCCTGCACCCTTTCCAATCTGGGACCCCTTGAGGGATGTCCAACAGCCCATTTAGGCCCGATCCCAGTGGACTGCTGGCTCCCAACTGCTCATCTGCCTGCCTGCCTGATCACCCCCTAACCACTCCCCTGCCAGCCTGATTGATGCCTAACTGCTCCCTTGTCAGCCCAATTGCCCCTAACTGCCCTCCCCTGCCGGTCTGGTCCCCCCTAACTGTCTTCCCCTGCAGGCCTGGTTGCCCCCAACTGCCCTCCCCTGCTGGCCCGGTCACCCCTAACTGCCCTCCCTTGACAGCCTGGTCGCCCCCAACTGTCCTCCCCTGCTGGCCCGGTCACCCCTAACTGCCCTCCCTTGATGGCCTGGTAGCCCCCAACTGTCCTCCCCTGCTGGCCATCTTGTGCTGGCCATCTTGTGTGTTGGAGTGATGGTCAATTTGCATATTACCTCTTTATTATATAGGATGACCAGATAAATCTTGAGATGACCTTTACATCCTTCAAGAGTAAGCCACATGTTGTCAAAATTAGGCAACTCCTTTCAAAGATGTCATTGTGGAAACGAAAGTGAAATGCTTACTTTAAAAGAGACTTTATTTGGTCAATTTGTGACTGCCCAAGAACTCAAATTTAAACTTCCGATGGGAAGAACAAAACTCCAGGGCAGCATTTCACATTCTTCTCCCACCAAGTAACACTCACATCTCACCTGAGTGACTTTCCCTTAGGATCTCCCTTGCTTCAAAATGTTGGAGTGGTAGAAGCCATGACTCGTCTTTCTGTTCCAGCTGGGAGATGACACTTGGTCTAGAAATCCTACACAGGAAGATGAACAGAGAATGTTGATCTGAGCCAATCACACAAGGCCTGGCCAAAATGTAAGCCCTCCTCCTTCCCTAGGTAGAAGGGGACATCCAGAGAAACGCTCATGTTTAAAAGGGCAGCCACGATAAAGTGATAAAAGAGGGTGATCTCCCCAAAAGGCTGAGGAAAAACCCTTTTCCTCCCATTAAAAAAACAAAACAAAAAACCAGCAGAATCTCAGAGGGAAGGCGGGGGAGGATGTGTGGGTGGGAGGTAATCAACCAAAGACTGTGTATGCATATATGCATAACCCATGGATGCAGACAGTGGGGTGGTGAGGGCCTGGAGTGGGGGGTGAGGAGGCTGGTGGGGGTGGATGGAGGATAAAAGGGGACATATGTAATACTTTCAACAATAAATTTTTTTTTAAAAATCAGACATAGGTCATTGAAACTCTAGGGTAAGTACAATAACTCATCTCTGAAGGCACAAGGCTAAACCCCTGTGGAAAGATAATTTTATCAGAAACAAAGCCGCCATGACCTCACCCTTAGAGAGAATCAAGGAAGTTAACTATAATATTGGCCTTTAAATTTTTCCCAGAAGGACAGCAATAGATACAGCTCTGAGAAAAAGACAAACACTTGTAAGAAAAAAAATAATGAACATAGGCAATTCACAAAAGAAAGAAAAGTAGCCTATAAATATATGGAAAATCTTACACTTACTATTAACCAAAGAAATTTAAATTAAAATGATTGTCCGGCCTCTGTGGCTCAGTGGTTGAGCATCAACCCATGAAACAAAAGGTCACTGGTTCGATTCCCAGTCAGGGCACATGCCCAGGTTTTGGGCTTGATCCCCAGTAGGGGGTGTGCAGGAGGCAGCCAATTGATGATGTTTCTCTCTCATTGATGTTGCTATCTCTGTGTCCCTCTCCCTTCCTCTCTCTAAAACCAATTTAAAAAAACATATTTTAAAAAATTAAAACAATGATACACTTAGGCAATAAGTGTAGAGGTGAAGAGTGCAAACCCAAGAGTCATATTGCCTGAGTTTGAATCCTAACCCTGTCTCTTACTAGCTGTGTGACCTCAGGAAAGTTACTTCGACTCTCTGTGCCGATGTCTTTATCTATAAATTAAGGATAATGATAAGGTCTACTTTATAGAGTTATAAGGATTAAGTGGTAAGTCCTCAATAAATGTTAGCTATCACTATTAATTAACCCAGACTCTTAAAATATAATATCTACCATGATGGTAGACTATGAAGAAATGGAATAAATAAATTGATTTAATCTTTTTAGAAGGCATTTGGCAAAAATATCAAATACCGAGAAATGTACCAATTTTTGGACCCAGAAATTCTAATTCTGGGAATTGTAAGAAAATGAAAAAAAATAAAACTTGTGCAAAAGACATATTAGCTATTTATTAACTAATTATACTTCAATAAAGAAGACTATAAAAAAAGACAATTAGCTAAGAGTTGTTTATCACAATACTGGTGAGAATCTGGAAATGACATAAATCAATTAAATGTCCCACAACAAAGGCATACGAAAGGCATATTTGAGCCATACGAAACTGCCATTTATTTTTTTAAAATATGTTTTTATTGAGATTTTTAGAGAGGATGAAGGGAGGGCGATAGAGAGATAGAAACATGGATGAGAGAGAAACATCATCCACCAGCTGCCTCCTGCACGCCCCCCACTGGGGATTGTTATGCTATGTTTTTCCCCCCTCTACATAAATATCTATTGTTAGGGTCGCTGAAGGAAGTACATATGAGGCCAGAAGTAGTAAAGAATTATGAATTTCTTAGGTCATTTGGAAAACCAGATGGGCTGAGCCCCAAAATAGTGCCAGCACCCGGGGACTGGAAGACACAGATTTTAAAGACTCCAGGTAGGCTTTTTCTGGGCGGAGAATTCTCTGGGCAGGTCCAGAGGGGAAGGATAATGGTCTTAGCAAGTGGAATGTGATCTAAGCAAAGGGGAATGTCGGTGGTAAAGTGGTCTAAAGGTCAATTCCCAGCCCTAGCTGGTCTGACTCAGTAGATGGAGTGTCGGCCTGCGGACTGAAGGTCCAGGGTTCGATTCCAGTCAGAGAAATGTACCTGAAATGCCTGGGTTGCGGGCTCAATCCCCAGGAGGGAGTGTGCAGGAGGTAGCCAATGGATGATCCCCTCTCATTATTGATGTTTCTATCTCTCTCTCCCTCTCCCTTCCTCTCTGAAATCAATGAAAATAAAAAACAAAAAATTAAAAAATAATAAATAAATAAAAATAAAGGTCAATTCCCAGGTGAGGGGGTATACATTTAATTACTTAATCAGGACCTAACAGGGATTGAGTCCACAACCCTATTGTTGAAAGTATTACATATGTCCCTCTTCTTTTTCCCCCATTGACCCTGTCTAGCCCACCTCTGTCCCCCACCCCAGGCCTTCACCATCCCTGTGTCCATGGGTTATGCATATATGCATACAAGCTCTTTAATCACTAACCACCCACCCACCTTCCCCCCACCTTTCGAAACTGCCATTTTATAAGTAAAAAATGGTCAAATATATAGTTCAATCTAATTCAAATTATTGTACTCACATGACAGAATACTAAATGGTTATTTTAAGTGGTATAGAGGAAGATATTGTTGTCAAAATATATTCATAATATAATGTATAAGAAAGTAGAATGGCCCAGCTGGCATGGCTCAGTGATTGAGTGTTGACCTATGAACCAGGAGGTCACGGTTCGATTCCGGGTCAGGGCACATGCCCAGGTTGTGGGCCCGATCCCCAGTGTGGGGCGTGCAGGACACAGCCGATCAATGATTCTCTCTCATCATTGATGTTTCTACCTCCCTCTCCCTCACCCTCCTTCTCTGAAATCAATAAACATATATTTTAAAGAAAGAAAATAGAATGTACAACTGGAATATACAGTATGATCCCAATTTTTTCTTTTGTTTTTGTATCATTTTCTAATTCTATATGTACTTGTTTTTTTAATTGTATAAGTATGTATGTGTATTATGCTTTTAATTTTATATATGGAGGCACAGTAACTTTTTAGTGGTGGAATGGATAACTTCTGTTTTCATTTTGCATGTTTTTTTTCTTCAACGAGTATATATTACTTGTATGTACATATTCCCCATTTTCCACAAAGACCTGATTTGTGCTCTCACCTCTGGCACTTACCTTTGAGCCCCAGTGTCCTGAGCTGGAAAAGGTGGAAGATAATACATGCATCGAAAGGTTATGGTGAGATATTAACAAGATAATAAATACCAAAGGCATCTGAAAACCATAAAGAGCCATAAAAATGGAAGTCCTCCTTTCTCTGCCAGGAAGGCAACAGTTATTCTCACAGGGAACTGGAGCTCTAAGAGGCCAGCATCCCTAGAGACCATTTAGACCTCGGCCCTTTTAAAATATAGGGCTTAAATCTAAAGGAGAGTAGCATCCTGCCCGGCTGGGTATGGCTCAGTGGTTGAGCGTCCACCCAGGAACCCAAAGGTCACTGGTTCGATTCCCGGTCAGGGCACATACCCGGGTTGTGGGCTTGATCCCCAATAGGGGGCGTGCAGGAGGCAGTCAGTGGATGATGCTTCTCTCTCATCATTGATGTTTCTCTCTCTCTCGTTTCTCTCTCTCTCTCACTCTCCCTTCCTCTCTCTCTAAAAATCAATAAAAACATATTAAGAGTAAATAAATAAAGGAGGGTAGCATCCTTACCCTTTGAGAGCCCATTCTTCTAACGGCGCTGGGTCGTATCCCTGAAGAGGATTCTCTAAGTAGTTTCCATTCTTCCCTGAAGTCCCCAGCCACATCATTGAGGGTCATCAGGTCCAAAAGCAACAGACCTCTTTATGCATCCATAGCTCTCAGGATATCCTCACCATGGTCTGAAAAGCAAAAGACAGCTACCAAGGATATCTGTATACTCAAACCAAGCCCCACCCCCACTAGACCAGCTCTCAGGTAAATTCTGTCCACCATAGAAGGTTTGGTTTCTTTATTTCTATTTCTATTTATTTATTTTTATCCATTTTCCACAAAGACCTGATTTGTGCTCTCACCTCTGGCACTTACCTTTGAGCCCCAGTGTCCTGAGCTGGAAAAGGTGGAAGATAATACATGCATCGAAAGGTTATGGTGAGATATTAACAAGATAATAAATACCAAAGGCATCTGAAAACCATAAAGAGCCATAAAAATGGAAGTCCTCCTTTCTCTGCCAGGAAGGCAACAGTTATTCTCACAGGGAACTGGAGCTCTAAGAGGCCAGCATCCCTAGAGACCATTTAGACCTCGGCCCTTTTAAAATATAGGGCTTAAATCTAAAGGAGAGTAGCATCCTGCCCGGCTGGGTATGGCTCAGTGGTTGAGCGTCCACCCAGGAACCCAAAGGTCACTGGTTCGATTCCCGGTCAGGGCACATACCCCGGTTGTGGGCTTGATCCCCAATAGGGGGCGTGCAGGAGGCAGTCAGTGGATGATGTTTCTCTCTCATCATTGATGTTTCTCTCTCTCTCTCGTTTCTCTCTCTCTCTCACTCTCCCTTCCTCTCTCTCTAAAAATCAATAAAAACATATTAAGAGTAAATAAATAAAGGAGGGTAGCATCCTTACCCTTTGAGAGCCCATTCTTCTAACGGCGCTGGGTCGTATCCCTGAAGAGGATTCTCTAAGTAGTTTCCATTCTTCCCTGAAGTCCCCAGCCACATCATTGAGGGTCATCAGGTCCAAAAGCAACAGACCTCTTTATGCATCCATAGCTCTCAGGATATCCTCACCATGGTCTGAAAAGCAAAAGACAGCTACCAAGGATATCCGTATACTCAAACCAAGCCCCACCCCCACTAGACCAGCTCTCAGGTAAATTCTGTCCACCATAGGTTTGGTTTCTTTATTTCTATTTCTATTTCTATTTCTATTTCTATTTCTATTTCTATTTCTATTTTATTTATTTATTTATTTATTTATTTATTTATATTTATTTATTTTGCACCTCACATCCCAATAAAATATTTATGACTTCAAGAAATAAATCTTTAAAAAAGAGAGAAAAGAGAGTCTCTATTGCTTTCCCCTGAAGGTCAGGTCCTTGCTAACTTGAGTGTTTGTGGCTGCAGGGCGGCCAGGGAGGGAGAGGGGCCAGGTGGGAGGCACCCTGCCACAGCCCAGAGGGCCACCTCCTCCCAACTCTCAGGGCCCAGGGGCTGTCTCCATGGATGGGTGGCAGGGCAGCCCAGGAGCAAGGCTGAATGTTCTCATTCTATTTTCACATAATCCTACCCTTGGCCAAATTTCCCATCACTAGAGAGGATTGGGCCTCCTCGAAACACATGAACAGAACCCTGTCTTTGGACACACTAAACGATGAAAGAGAATCATTGATCAGCTGCCTCCTGCACGCCCCCCACTGCGGATGGAGCCTGCAACCCGGGCATGTGCCCTTGACCAGAATCAAACCTGGGACCCTTCAGTCCTCAGGCCGACCTCTATCCACTGGGCAAAACCAGCTAGGGCCATATATATTTTTTAAAAGTTTTCAACAGCCCTAGCCAGTTTGGCTCGGTGGATAGAGAGTCGGCCTTCGGACTAAAGGGTCTCAGGTTCGATTCCGGGCACATGCCAGGGTTGTGGGCTCAATTCCCAGTGGGGGGCGTGCAGGAGGCAGCCGATCAATGATTCTCTCTCATCACTGATGTTTCTATCTCCCCCTCTTCCTTCCTCTCTGAAATCAATAAAAATATATTTGGGGAAAAAATAATAAAAAGTAAAAAGTTTCCAACAGAAACAAACACAAGTCAGCCACTGAACCTGCTACAAAATATTCTGTGTTTCAGAATTCAGGATGGACCAGATGGGGGGTGAGGAAGTTTTTACTCTTTCCCATCTTCGTCTCCCCAATCAAAGCACCTAGAACTAGGATATACGATACACACATGCACACTTTTCATGGAAACATGTAACCCTTTACAGCCACTGCTATTGGTCACGGATAAAGTCCCGAGTTTTTAAAGGACCTAAAAACCGTAGGAATACATTTCACCTCTCTGGCTTAAACCCTTCACGAGCAAAAATAACGTCATTGGGGAGTGAGAACCGTGCTGAGTTTGGAGCAATCATTTTATTTCTGCGTCCATCACCAAGCCCCACAGCAGCGCCCCCTGCAGGAGCTGGCGGGAGCGGGGACGGGTGCCCAGTCGCGGGGACGGAGACCCTGCCTCCCACGCTGTCTGCAG
>NW_005370085.1:1100603-1101030 GCF_000412655.1 Myotis brandtii | reverse complement strand
CGCCCGGCCCGCCACACCCAGCGCGTCCCTACCAGACTCCGACCAGGGGTGCGTGACAGGACTGTGGAGACACAGGTGGGACTCGGCGCTCTGCAGCCAGCCGCCGGAAAACACCGCCCATGGCCTCTTGCCATTGGCTTCTCAGTTTCCGTGACGAGAAATTTCCTCTACCCGTAGGCTGATCGGGCTGTCGATCACCGCGGCGCCTTCTGGGAAATGTAGTCCTGAGCAAACACTTACAAGAATTCGTAGTCCCGGACGCCCAGTTCGGAACGGTGACAAGTACTAAACACAATCCCCCAGCTACCCGACTGCGGGAACCGCGTCTCCGGAGCTGAGAGGGGGGTTAAAAACTGTGTCCCCAGAGAGGGATCTGCAGATGCGGACCCCCCTGGCCTCACCGGCCAACGGCGGAGCAGCCGGGTAC
>NW_005370085.1:1091302-1092683 GCF_000412655.1 Myotis brandtii | reverse complement strand
GCGCCTCCTCCTCTGGCCACCCCTCCGCCCCACCCCGCCGCGGCCGGGGACCGAATGACGTCTGCCGCCGCTGGATTCCAGGCCAACTCAGACTAAGCATAAGAAACGCCAAGCAGAAAGAAGCCTTTAGTGTAAGACTGCTATGCTTCTTGCCATTAACATCACAATTCCCAGGCTATCCTCCTTCCATTGATTCATACCCCTGTCCGTAGCCAGAGGAGGCAGGCGAAGGAATCCGGTATTAGGGAACCGTGTTCTTGCTGTGCCTAGAGTCCTGGCGCTTCAACTCTCTGATCTTCCCAGTGTGCCATCCCCCAAGCAGGGGGCTCCCTGTCGCCTACTTCTGCAGCGCTCAGGCTGGACATGAGCATCCACCACAGGCACCTGTCCAGCCAGCGCAGCTCCCACCCCGGCTCCACCCGCCTTTCTCTCTCCTCCGGTTTCTTGTCCTGGTTTCTGCCACCTGAGCGGGCCTGGGGAGTGGCGAGGAGATGGGAAGGACCAGGGAGGGACATAACCTCTGGTCGTCCGTGCCCTGGGCTGCCCCGCCTGGAGCAGAGTCTGCCCTCTCCTGTTCTTCCTGGAGGCCTGCCCACTTCCCTTGTAGGGAAACGTTCACATCGCTAGGGCAATGGTTTGATTTCACAAATGTGATGAGTCAACTGAGAACTTATTACTGGAAATGAATGAAAATAGTGTTTGCCTTCCAGTGACTCCCCATCAAGTCACGGGCTCCCTAAGTTTTAAGGTCTTAAGAAGAAGCTACGTTGGGGAAAATAAACAAACCAAAGACTACAGTGTATGGATCCCACCTTGTTTTATTGGAAATTTGGGGACATAAGTGAATGTATTTATTTATGTTTTCTAAGCAAAAGAAGTAACTTTAGCTTTCTTTCTTTTTAAAAGAAAAGGTTTGTTCAGTCGAGTGTAGCTCAGCGGTTGAGCATCGACCCGGGAACCAGGAGGTCACCGGTTCCATGCCCGGGTTGTGGGCTAGATCCCCAGTGTGAGGCATGCAGGAGGCAGCCCATCAATGATTCTGTCATCATTGACGTTTCTATCTCTCGCTCCCTCTCCCTTCCTCCCTGAAATCAATCAATGAAAATATTCTTTAAAAATCTCGCTCCCTCTCCCTTCCTCCCTGAAATCAATCAATAAAAATATTCTTTAAAAAAGCAAAGAGCCCTAACAGTTTGGCTCAGTGGATAGAGCTTTGGCCTGCGGACTGAAGGATCCCGGGTTCGATTCCGGTCAAGGGCATGTTCCTTGGTTGCCGGCACATCCCCAGTAGGGGGTGTGCAGGAGGCAGCTGATTGATGTTTCTCTCTCATCGATGTTTCTAATTCTCCCTCTCCCTTCCTCTCTGTAAAAAAATCAATAA
>NW_005370085.1:1089624-1091235 GCF_000412655.1 Myotis brandtii | reverse complement strand
ATATATATATATACAAAAGAAAGAGTTTATTAGGCCATTGCTAGCAAAAAGAAAAAGAAGAAGGAGGAGGAGGAGGAGGAGGAGGAGGAAGAGGAGGAGGAGGAGAAGACTGTATTGGGGCACAGAGTCAAAAACCATCAGCAGCATGGCTAGGTAGTAAAGACAATATGTCCCAAATCTAGCTTTTCTTGATGATTCATAATTATGAACTGTCAGTCCTGTCCTAACCCTTCCAAAAAAATTCAGTTTAACCTTGAAAATAAATTGTTTATAGAATGAATCCAGACCATGACCTATTACTCATGCCTTGAATATGGGCAATGCTTAAAGATAATGTTTTATATCTGCATGACTTTCATGCAGATATAAAATGAACATATGCCAAAGATTTTATTTAACTCGTTAACTGATTATCATCAGGGAACCAATAAGATGTTACTTACTAATTCACAGGAGAATTCAAAGAAGTACACACACTATGTAGGCAGATAAGAAATGCTAAAATGAATTTATAAATAGAGGCAAGTGTATCTATTCCAAGGGCAATAATCAATTGTATTCCACAACGAATTTGCATTTCTATAGACAAGGATCATTTGCATTAATATTGGTTTTCTACAACTTACAGAGTTAGTTGTGAAATAGGTCACAGACAACAAAAGGTAACATGAAAGGGTTCTCTAGATACCACATCCATAACCTTTTTGTTGATGTTCATTTCAAAGTCTTTCACTTTTTCCTAACAGTGACCACTGGAGGAAAAGACCAGGAAATTTGAATATGTAAAAATTAAAAACATGCGCATGATTGTGTATGTATGTTAAAACTCTTTGATATGTGCACTTAAGATCTGTGCATTTCATTGCATATAATTGTACCTCAACTTAAATATTAAATAACTTAATCTTTAAAAATTACAAATTGAAAACTTGTAGACATTAAAATAAGCAATACACTGAGAAAATATTTGTAACAAACACAAAAGACAATAGATCAGTCTTTTCAATAAATAAAGGGCTCACAAGAATCAATGTTTTAAAATGTATTTTTTATTGATTTTAGAGAGGAAGGGAGAAGGAGAGAGAGAGAGAGAGATAGAAACATCAATGATGAGAGAGAATCATTGATTGGCTGCCTCCTGCATGCCTCCCACTGGGGATCGAGCCCGCAACCCGGGCATGTGCCCTTCACTGGAATTGAACCTGGGACCTTTCAGTTTGCAGGCTAACGCTCTAGCCACTGAACCAAACCAGCTAGGGCACAAGAATCAATTTTAGAAATTAATACCCCAACGCCCTGACCGAGTAGCTCAGTTGGTTAGAGCAGGGTCCCAACATGCCAAAGTTGTGGGTCCCATCCCTGGTCAGGGCATATACAGGAGGCAACTAATGAATGCACAAATAAGTGGAACAACAAATCAATGCTTTTCTCTCTCTCTCTCTTTCAAAACCAATCAATAAATAAATTCAAAAATTAATGCCCCCGACCCCTGCCCTAACCGGTTTGGCTCACTGGATAGAGCGTCGGTCTGCGGACTGGAGGGTCCCAGGTTCGATTCTGGTCAAGGGCATGTACCTTGGTTGTGGGCACATCCCCAGTAGATGTGCAGGA
>NW_005370085.1:1086897-1089062 GCF_000412655.1 Myotis brandtii | reverse complement strand
CTTCCTCTCTGTAAAAAAATCAATAAAATATATTTTAAAATATTTTTTAAAAAGAAAAGAAACAAAATGATATCAGAAGGACTAGACCTAGATCTTTGTGAGAGGCCAGATGCTCCAGTGCCTGATTCAAAGGTGAAAAAATACAGAAGGAAGTTCAGATAGTGAATCTTCTTTTAGTGTCTAAGCTTAGTTTTGATAACAATCACATATAGGCATGTGTAGGCGTGCTTTTACATTCTATCAGAAAGAGAGCCTGAACTTGAACTCTTAGTCAATAAAAGCATCAGCCCAGCCAGCTGGCGTGGCTCAGTGGTTGAGCATCGATCTATGAACCAGAAGGTTCAATTCCCAGTCAGGGCACATGTCTGGGTCGTGGGCTCAGTCCCCAGTGTGGGGCAGGCGATCTATGAATCGCTCTCACCATTGATGTTTCTATCTCTCTCCCCCTCTCCCTTTCTCTCTGAAATTAATAAAAATTTAAAAATAAAGCATCAAATGGCCAAATATTTACCACCAACCTTCCCCTGTGTTAAAAAAAAAATAATTTTAATAGCCCCGACCAGTTTTCTCAATAGTTAGAGCATTGGCTTTTGGACCTAAGGGTCACAGGTTCGATTCCTAATTGTGTACCTCGGTTGCAGGTTCCATCCCCTGTGCCCCAACTGGTATCGTGTGGGGGAGGAAACCAATCAATGTGTCTCTCTCACATCAATGCTTCTCTCTCTCTCCTCCTCCTCCCTCCATTCCACATTCTCTCTCTCTTTAAAAAAAAAAATCAATGGAAAAAATATCCTCAGGTGAGGATTAAAAAATTTTGAGAACAACAATAAAGCATTTATAACCTGCCTCCCCCTCCAAATTTTTTTTCACTTATTCAATGATCAGAGATTTTTACAAATTGTTTTAATTACTTTTCATAAGGATGCAGTAAGTTAAGCTTCTGTATCCTGCTTGCTGCTGGCCGTGATATAGTAGGCAAATGGACAGGCATGAGCAGCTTAGGAACCATAGGCCAGGTACCAAGGCTGACGCCGTGGGAATGAAATCTTTCCTCCCAGGCTTCTAACAGCCACCCTACAGCGTCACATTGATTTGAATGTGCATCGAGTGACACCTTGTGGCAACTAAGAGCAATTGCAGAGACAGCCACTGTCCAGAGTTTAAGATGATGCCGCTTTGGGCTTTTTAAACCCCACAGGTGTGTGTCCACAGGGCTGCTGTGTGTGTTACATAAACTCCAGGGTCCTGGGCAGTCCAGGAGAAGGGGGAGGTCCACAAAGGAGGTTAATGGCTAATCCAGTAGAGGCTAGAGGTCGTTTTAGTTCCCTTTATTTTGGAAAATAATTTAGCCCTAGCCAGTTTGGCTCAGTGGATAGAGCATCGGCCTGCAGACTGAAGGGTCCCAGGTTCGATTCTGGTCAGGGGCACATACCTGGGTTGTGGTCTCTATCCCCTGTAGGGGGCATGCAGGAGGCAGCCAATCAATTATCCTCTCTCATCATTGATGTTTCTGTCTCTCTCTCCCTCTCCCTTCCTCTCTGAAATCAATAAAAATATATTTTTTTAAAAAGAAAATAATTTAAAGGCATCCTGATGTTGTGGTACTGTTCAGATTGGCCACACTCATGCATAGAAAAAAGAATAAAAGGAATTTCACCACAACGGTATTAGAGGTTATATTTGGGTATTGAGATTATACATAGATTTTTGTTATCTTTTTAAAGGTTTCTGTATTTTCCGTAATTTCAACAACATCATCACCTTGCTTTTTGTTTTTGTTAGGTCTGATATAATAATTGAATCGACACACCCTCCCCTGGGGACTGACCTTTAGACCACGTCACAACCGACATTTCCTTTTGCTTAGACCACATTCCACTTGCTAAGACCCTTATCTTTCCCCTCAGGACCCGCCCAGAGAATTTTCCACCCAGAAAAAGCCTGCCTAGAGTCCTTTAAAATCACTGACTCCCCATCCCTGGGTGATGGCACCATTTGGAGGCTTATCCATCTGGTTTTCCAGATGACCTAATAAGTGCATAATTCTTTACCCCTTTAGGCCTCATGTGTTCCTCCTTTGGCGACCCTAACAGTTTTGTGTGCACATTTAAAAAATATATATTTTTTATTGATTTCAGAGAGGAAGGGAGAGGGAGAGAGAGAGA
>NW_005370085.1:1085538-1086594 GCF_000412655.1 Myotis brandtii | reverse complement strand
GATTTTTTACAGAGAGGAAGGGAGAGGAATAGAGAGTTAGAAACATCGATCAGCTGCCTTTGAACACCCCCCACTGGGAACGTGCCCGCAACCAAGGTACATGCCCTTGACCAGAATCGAATCCGGGACCCTTCAGTCCGCAGGCCGACGCTCTATCCACTGAGCCACACCTGTTAGGGCTGTTTTTACTCCTTTGAAGACCTTTCTATGTTAGCATATAGAGATCAACCTCACTTTTAAAAAGCTAATAGAATTCCAAGGGTAGGTGTTCCAAACATTATCTACTAGTATATTTGCTTTGAGTTGCATTTTCACAATTATTTGTGTGGTTGAGCTTTTTCCCCTCTGTCTCTCTCCACCTCTCTCTTTGACCTGCTTATTCTTATCCTTTGTTAGGGAACTCGAAGCCTCTTTTGCATGCCAAGTGTATTGCAAGCTTTTACTGGAGGTTGCAAGATTATTTTTTTCTCTTTCCAATAGTCAGCTAACTACTCTAGTGATAACTTTCTTCCTATGAACTAAGCAGCCTAGGGAGTGTGTGTGTGTGTGTGTGTGTGTGTGTGTGTGTGTGATATTGTGTGTGTATGCATGTATTTACATTTCTTCCTTCTTTTTCTTCCTATCTCTATAATTAGTTTTCATTTGTGGTAGCTTGGGAGATATTTCTTTCTAGAGCAAAATCCTCTCTGAAACACACCCTGTCTCAAGCCACCCCGTGCCGCTGGTGCCTCTGTGTCTTGGCAGCACCCCCTCACACCGGGGCTGCCTCCTGAGTCATTCCTTCCATCCCAGAGCACCCCTGCGTCTTCCCAGAAATATCCGTGAATGGAGCTGTTCAGAATAGGCCATGGGAACTGGCCGGAGGCTATAAATCCATCCTCCTCCTTCGTCTTGGCAAGATGGGGCTAGAGAAGCCCAGGCCAGCACAAGACACGGGAGAAAGGGAAAAGCCAGCATCTCTGGGAGCTACACAAGGTCCAAGGGCCTCCCTCTGCCACACTAAATACACACCATTCATTAAAAAAAAAAAAAAAAAAAAAAAACCCCCACTGGGTT
>NW_005370085.1:1081322-1085463 GCF_000412655.1 Myotis brandtii | reverse complement strand
GTGGGCTCCATCCCCAGTAGGGGGCGTGCAGGAGGCAGCCGATCCATGATTCTCTCTCATCATTGATGTTTCTATCTCTAGCTCCCTCTCCCTTCCTCTCTAAAATCAATAAAAATATTTATTTATTTTTTAAAAGGAAAAGATACTGGTTGGTCTTGGGAGGGAAAAATTCCATTTTAAAAAATAAAATCCTTGCCGAAACCGGTTTGGCTCAGTGGATAGAGCGTTGGTCTGCGGACTGAGGATCCCGGGTTCGATTCCGGTCAAGGGCATGTACCTGGGTTGTGGGCACATCCCCAGTAGGAGGTGTGCAGGAGGCAGCTGATTGATGTTTCTCTCTCATCGATGTTTCTAACTCTCTATCTCTCTCCCTTCCTCTCTGTAAAAAATCAATAAAAAATATATTTTAAAAAAAATCCTGTTTTAGCTTCTTTTTACGTGGGGTGGGCCTACCAAATGCTCTTTCCCTGAATTGAGCTCTGAGAGGAAGGCAGGCAGACAGAGATGGCTGTTTGCACCAGGGCCCACGGGAGGGCAGGCTGGACTGTTTCTGCTACGAGATTTTTTAAAATGTGTATTTTTATTAATTGCAGAGAGGAAGGGAGAGGGAGAGAGAGATAGAAACAGCAATGATGAGAGAGAATCATGGATCGGCTGCTTCCTGCACGCCCCCATGGGGAGAATCAAGTGCATAACCTAGGCATGTGCCCTTGACTAGAATTGAACCTGGGACCCTTCAGTCCACAGGCCGATGTCTATCCACTGAGCCAAACTGGCCGGGGCTGCTGCAAGATTTTTGCTGTGTTTCTTGGGGTCTTACTCTGTTTCCCGGTTCTCAACTTCTCAAGCCTGATCCTTCAGCTCCCATGTACTTTGTGAGTTCCCGGATATTCTTTTACTTAAGTTAGCCAGAGTAGTTCTCTGAAGCTTTTTTTTTTTTTTAATATATTTTTATGATTTCAGAGAGAGAGGAAGGAAGAGGGAGAGAGAGATAGAAACATCCACGATGAGAGAGAATCATTGATCGGCTGCCTCTTGCAAGTCCCCGACTGGGGATCAAGCCCACAACCCAGGCATATGCCCTTGACCGAAATCAAACCTGGGACCTTTCAGTCCGCAGGCTGACGCTCTATCCACTGAGCCAAACCGGCTAGGGCAGGTCTCTGAAGCTTTTAAGCATGACTACTCCCTGGCAGAACAGAGCCTCTGTCACCCTGTGGTTTGGTGAAAGGAATCAATTGAAGGAGGAGTCCCACTCCGGGAGTGGGGCTGTGGTCCTAGGCTTGCTCACTGTCTTAGGCTGGTCGTAGGGCTCTGGCTTGGTGTGGGGAAGCCCGGGACTTGGTTGGAAAGTCTGGAAGGCCTAGGCTTGCTCACTGTCTTAGGCTGGTCTTAGGGCTCTGGCTTGGTTTGGGGAAGCCCGGGACTTGGTTGGAAAGTTTGGAAGGAGGATTCTCCGAAAGGTTGGGAGCCTTTAGGGAGACCTTGCTGAAGGCGGCAGCCCCTGCCTTGACTTTTCCAAACAAGTCGGAGCCCCCGGGTGTTTTGCTGGAATCTCTCTGTTTAGTCTTTAGACCCGACCGTGTAGAAGCACGTGCTTTCTCTAGGATACTCACCCTGCTGGTTGTGTCTAGAGGTTAATTTGAGTTCAAGCTGTTGTCACAATAAAAGCCAAAGGAGGCAGGCGAACGGGGCTGTCCAGTTCCTCTAGCCAGGCAGTCCCTTAGCCCTCTCTTTCACAGAAATGTGTGTCAGAGTAATCCATTCATCTGTCGATTAGGGTCTGCTGGTCAGTCCCGGCAGTTTGGGGACAAGGTTATGCCAGAAATTGGTCTTAACTGTGTCTTACTGTCTATCTAAACCTGGGACAGTTGACATTGGCCAGGACCAACTTCCTGGAGAATCAGGCACAGGGCAGATGGCTGACTTCAGAATTTTCCTGTAACAAGATAGCGTCAGTGTCTCGTGGTCTAGGGTTGGCTTGGGATAGATAGATACAAGCAAAGGTAAGTGAATTCCTAGGCTGCTGGAAAGGGTCAGCTATCTCCCCACCCCAAACCCTAACCAAACATATCTTGTCTTTTGTGTAAATTTACATCTCTAGTGAGGATGGAAAAGTGGAGAAACTAATCTTTAGTAGTACATGATTATCTCCTGGAATTATCTTCCTCAAACAGTTTGGATATCTTGCACTCTAGGAATGCTGACTACTGAGAGGTGCTGGGGGAGGTGGGGTTGGGCAATTCTGCCTTCAAGCACTTAGTGCAGTTCTCAGGCTAGCCTGGAGGTGGCGCTGATTGCATGTGGTCACTTTGGGCTAATAAACCAAGACACCAAGAGGGACAGTAAGATTTAACAGTGGAACCTTGCTTTGCATGTTTATACTTGGATTAAAGGGCTTATAATTAGTGAAAAATGAGTGAAACTCAAATAATCTTTGGAGTGGGGCAGAGAAATTTCTAAGAATCACGGAAAACTCAGAAGCTATAAAAAGACTAGTCTGACAAAATTGACGTCATAAAAATGTCAAAGTTCTGTACTTTAAAAAATAGCAAAAAGTAAACAAAATATTGAGAAAAACAGCAGCAATTTTTGTGACAAAGAAAGAAATCACTATATTTAAAAAATATTTAATGGTTTTATTGATTTCAGAGAGAGGAAGGGACAGAGAAAGATAGAAACATCAACGATAAGAGAGAAATATGGATGGGCTGCCTCCTACACACCCCAGTAAGGGGATGGAGCCTGCAACCCAGACATGTGCCCTGACGGGGAATCCAACCCTGACCTCCTGGTTTATGGGTCTACACTCCGCCACTGAGCCAAACCAGCGGGGCCAAAGGAATCATTTTCTTAACATACAAAGAGCTCTTATGGATAAATACAATTTAAAAAGCGGGAAGAATATAGGAACAATCGGTTCATAGAAAATGAGATTAAAATCACCAACAAACATAAAATCTTTATCAAACATTCACGAAATGAAAATTAAATTTCCATGAAATGAAATTTAAATGAAAATTAAAACAACAAATGAAGTCGTTTGTGTGTGCCTCCAAGTAATTGCTCTGTACAAACACGCACGATTGTTCCATCTATCACAGATCTTTAAGAGTGTCTTTCTCTCCGTCCTTATACTTCCCCTTGGACTTCCAGGCAGTTTCTTACTTGTCATACAGTCTCTGCTTATCCTCAAGCCTTATCTTCAAGCCCGCCAAGCGTGGGGACACCAGGATAGAGGTCCACCTCCCATTGACAGCAGGGAGACCTGGAAAGGTGTGCTGAGGGCGGTGTTTCTGGGGGTTTGCTGATGGAAACAGACGAAAGAATGGGAGTTCCTGGCAGAAGAGACAGGACAGGGCATTCTAGACACAGGAATGCCACTTGCAAAAACAAAGGTATAGCCCTAGCTGGTTTGGCTCAGTGGATAGCGTCGGCCTGGACCAAAGGGTTGCGGGTTCGATTCCAGTCAAGGGCACATGCCCAGGGTTGCGGGCTCAATCCCCAGTGGGGGGCGTGCAGGAGGCAGCCGATCAATAATTCTCATCATTGATGTTTCTATCTTTCTCTCCCTTTCTCTTCCTCTCTGAAATCAATAAAAATATATGTAAAGTGTATGCACCAGCCAGGTGCACCTTCAAGTTGGGGGAGGGGTGCTGGGCTGGGGCGACAGGGGGCTATTACTATGCAGATGCATTTCCTCCTCCAGGGCTGCTTTTGACCGTCCAGGGGCTTAACCACAGCTGGAAAGGACTTTCAAGTCCCTTCATCTAACTTTCACTTTTTATAGACAAATATAGGAAAGCTTCGAAGAGGTGTAATGACCTGTTCCAGATCACAGCTCTGGCCAACACTGCAGTCCTGAGGGCCAGCCCGCGGATTTTCTGCCTCTGGCCCTCGAGCACCGCCCCAGACTCAACCCCAAACGCCTCTCCCAGGCCTGCAGCCTGGGTGGTCTGGGTGGATGGACTACATCTCCCACAATGCCTTCGGCCTAGCCTCCTTCCCGCCGCCGGCTGGACACCGTATCTACCAATAGCAAAGCAGAGTTTCAGGGGCCGTTCTAGGTAGCCAATGAGAGCGGTTGGGGGCGGGCCTCTACCGTCCATTGTTCTCGGTGCCCCTCGGGCCGGAGCCGTCG
>NW_005370085.1:1074980-1080776 GCF_000412655.1 Myotis brandtii | reverse complement strand
TAAGAGTCCTGTTACCCTGTTTCTTCTAGCCCTTGTGAATACACATTGGGAACTTCGGTTTTCCCACTAGCATTCCTATTTTATTATTTTTTTAAAAAAAGCTTTTCCTTTTTGGGGGAGGTGGTGTTATCTGAGTTTGATATATTGATTTTTAAAAATAATTTTTCATTGCTTTTATAGTCTTTAAATATTTTGTAGTTTCACTGCTCTCAACATCTTGTAGAATTTCCGTCCAGCTCTTTTTTTTTTTTTTAAGTCTTGTGTGTGTGCATTTTTATTTTATTTTTTTAAAAAATATATTTTATTGATTTTTTACAGAGAGGAAGGGAGAGAGATAGAGAGTTAGAAACATCGATGAGAGAGAAACATCGATCAGCTGCCTCCTGCACATCTCCTACTGGGGATGTGCCCGCAACCCAGGTACATGCCCTTGACCGGAATCGAACCTGGGACCTTTCAGTCCACAGGCCGACGCTCTATCCACTGAGCCAAACCGGTTTTGGCATGTGTGTGTTCATTTTTAAAGGGAATTGGGGTCATACTATAACTGTAGTTTTAATGCCTTACTAAAAAAAAAAAAAAAAACAACTCACAAAAATTCAAAAAAAAAAAAAAGCCTTGCTGGTTTTGTCTTTATCCCTAATTTTCATATTGCGGATATCTTAAATCTTTAATGATTAATAATCTTTGTCAGCATACTATTAAAAATACTTTAAAATACATACAGCAGGGTGCACAAATTTCATATTTATGCTTTTGTGCAACCATGATCAAATCAAGATAACAGAACATTCCCAGCACCCCAAAAGAGGCTCCTTTGAGCTCCTCCTCAGTCAGTACCTCCCAAAGGTAGCCATTATAACATCAGCATCGTTTTAAATACATTTTACTGTATGGATGTGCCATAATTTATTAACCATACCCTGACTGCTGGATTTTTAATGTGTCCATTTTTTAATTTTTATTTTTTTGCAATTAGAATGGTATGGTTGGATGTCCTTGCAAATAAAATTCTCTTTACAAAGATAGTTATTCTAAAAGAAAAATTCCTGAGGGGCCAAGGCTAGATTGAAGAGTCTGAACATTTAGAACTTCATGAAAAAAAAATTTTTTTTTTTAAATCCTCCCGAGGATATTTTTCCATTGACTTTTAGAGAGAGCGGGAGAGAGAAGGAAAGACAGAGAGAAACATCGATAGGTTGCCTCCTGCATACGCCGCGACCAGGGCCCGGGCCAGGGAGGAGCCTGCAACCGAGGTCCATGCCCTTGACTGGAATCGAACCTGGGACCCTTCGGTCTGTAGGCCAATGCTCTATCCGCTGAGCCAAACTGGCTAGGGCAAAACTTCATACTTTTAAATATGGCAATAATGCAGTTGAGATATTGTCTTCCTTCTAGTAAGGCTCAGTCTCTCTCTTTTTTTTTTTTCTTCAAGCCAAAAGCACATGGGTGTTTAATACTGGAAAAAAGAGATAATGGCATATTATCAGTCTCACGTCTCTTTTGCAGGAGCAATGAAAATGGGTGGTTGTGGAGGTCGATTCCCCCTAGTACATCATCTCGGGTCTGTTGAGTTCAGACAGCAGCAGCCAGTTCTGCAGGGGGCATAGGAGGCTATGCAGTTGGTCCTGAGCCCTGGGAGGCTGGCTGGGCCCGGGGCTATGTGGTCCCCTGCGGCTGTGTGGTGGCAGGGGGGGAGCCAGTCTGCAGCTGGGCCTGAAACTGCTCAGGACTGGCCAGTGTCTTCAGCAAATTGTTTTCCTGCTCCAGCTGGGAATTTTTCTCTATTAGTTCTTTGATTTGCTCTTTGAGGACCTCCACTTCCTCTCTAACCGCATACCTCAAATGGCTTTTCACCAGATCCATAGCTTGCTCGATTTTGTTGTCAATAGCTACCACACTTGCACCAGAGGAGGTTTATGGAAGTCAGACCCCGTCCCTGGAGCTGCCTGTCCCCGCGGCTGCAGGTCGGCAAAAGCTTCCTATTTGCCGAGGCTCAGTCTCTTGACATTTGAGCCATTGCTAATCCTTAAGATATCCCCGTAAAATAAGAAGGATGATGCTATTATCTCTGCTTCGTGGTGGTCAGTGAGGTTGATTCGAGTGTGCGAGGTCAAGGTCACTCACTCTGCAGCGAGTCTGAACTGACTTAGGGCAGGATAACTCAGTCCTGGATTCTTGCCAGGGCTTTGGACTTCTGACACTCATGCTTCGGTCTTTTGGAAAGAAAAATGCTGCATATTTTGTGTTTATGCTTCTTCTCAACTTCTCTCGCCGTAGAGAAAGAGAGAGGTTTTCAGGAATAAGCCATTTTGCCTTTAAGAGGGACAGGAAACTTGTTGATTTGCGGACGTAAGAATTACTTGGTGGCCTGACCTGGGCTGCTGTGAATTAGATCATTTTGAGACCGTTTACTTACTGATCCTGGTTCTCTTTCTCATTTCTCAGCCGGGCTACTTGTTGAAATTCGAGGAGGGACGTGTCTTCTCAGAGAGCTTGGCTGGATAAGACTGAAGTTTAAGGCTAGAAGCCTGCGCGATTGTCCCGGGAACGTGGGTGATGGCTGCAGAGGTGCCCGGAGTAGCCACTCCCCTGAGCCCCTTGGCCCAGGTACCTCAAGAGGAAGACGACCAGGAGGCGGAGGTCACCACCATGATCCTGGAGGACGACTCTTGGGTACAGGAAGCTGTGCTCCAGGAGGATGGCCCCGAGTCCGAGCCCTTTTCCCAGAACGCTGGCAAGGGCAGCCCCGGAGAGGAAGTGGCTGGAGGGCCGCAGGGTGCGCTGGGCCGCCTCCGAGAGCTCTGTCGGCGCTGGCTGAGGCCAGAGGTGCACACCAAGGAGCAGATGCTGACCGTGATGCCCAGGGAGATCCAGGCCTGGCTGCAAGAACACAGGCCCGAAAGCAGCGAGGAAACAGTGGCCCTGATGGAAGACTTGACCCAGACCCTTCGGGACAGTGGTGAGATGCTGAAACTCACAGGGAGAAGGTGGGGGCCCCCTCTGAGGTCGAGGAGGTCAAGGTGGGATCCAGGACAAAGTTGGGGACAGCCCCATGCCAAACTCGGCTTCCTCCCCTTGGGCCCCACTTCAAGAACCTGCGGAGGCCAAGCCTCCGCCCACCCTTTCCCCACACCCTACTTCCTACCACTTCCAAAACACATTTTATTTATTTTGGTTTTTGTTAATCTCATCGGAGGATATTTTTTCTATTGATTTTTATTTTTTTAAAAATATATTTTATTAATTCTTTACAGGAAGCCACTTAGACATCAGGTGTACAGGGGTCAGGCCCAGATGGGGACAAGGGGGGGTGGGGAGACACGTGTGAGAAAGAACCTGGTGACAATAGCTGTGGAAAATCACGTCGTCACTTTTATTTTATTTATTTTGGTTTTTGTTCATCTCATCCGAGGATATTTTTTCTATTGATTTTTATTTTTTTAAAAATATATTTTATTAATTCTTTACAGGAAGCCACTTAGACATCAGGTGTACAGGGGTCAGGCCCAGATGGGGACAAGGGGGGGTGGGGAGACACATGCCCTTGACCGGAATCGAACCTGGGACCCTTGAATTCACAGGCCGATGCTCTATCCACTGAGCCAAAGCGGTTAGGGCTCTATTGATTTTTAGAGAGAGTGGAAGGGAGAGGGAGAGACAGAGAGAAACACTGATGTTAGACACATCGATTGGTTGCCTCCTGCAAGCATCCTGCCCAGGGCTGGGGAACCTGCAACCAAGGTACATACATGCCCTTGACCGGAATCGAACCTGGGACCCTTCAGTCCGCTGGCCGACGCTCTATCCACTGAGCCAAACTGGCTAGGGCTACATTGTTACTTTTTAATTTTTTAAAACATATCTTTATTGATTTCACATAGTCAGGGAGAGGGAGAAAGATAGGAACATCAATGATGAGAGAGAATCATTGATCGGCTGCCTCCTGCATGTCCTCCACTGGGGATCAAGCCCACAACCTGGGCATTTGTCCTTGACTGGAATCGAAGCTGTGACCCTTCAGTCAGCAGGCTGACGCTCCGTCTACTGAGCCAAACCAGCCAGGGCACATTGTCATTTTTTTTTTTTTTTTTTTTAGCCTACAGTACCCAGACATTGTCACTTTTTTAAAGTCCTTGGGTGCAGTGAAAGTTCCAGAATTTCAGTGCGGAACTGAGTATTCTTGGAACTGTATGTGCGTAGCAAGCCTGGTTTTTACTTCTGTGTTTATTCTGAGTGGTTGGGAAGCTGAAGGAGGCTTGGGGGAGGGGCTGATGAGCCTATAAATCACTCCTTGGAACCTTCACTTGGTTGTGCAATGAACATCCGAATGTGTGACATTCCAGCAGCTAGAAAAACAAATCCTAGTTTTAAAAAGTGATTATTTTTTATGAATCCAAGATGAATGGCGAGGAAACCAGGGGCTTTTCTGTGGCACAGAGTCACGCTGGGCTCTCATAAGAGGAATTACAAACTTGAGTTCATTGCAACCGTTAATGTATTTGTCTCCTGACTCTGCCGCCGCCACCCTGCTCCTCACTTGTCAACTGGACTCCCTTGATCTCCAGACATTTACTTCCCATCCACGGGTGCCCCCAGCACTGCTTCAGGGCCCACGGGAAACAGCTGCCGGGTGTGATGAGAACTGCGGGAGGAGAGGGGAGGCCGGCGAGGCTTTCTGGAGGAGGTGGAACCTGAGCAGGAGTTGCAGGCTGGGGTCGAATTTGGAGAGGCGCAGGGCAGGCGGAGGGTGGCATCCGAGAGGAGCTGTGCGAAGCAGAGGCTCGGAAGGGTGGACCGGCGTGGCCTAGTTCAGGTGACAGCGAGAAAGGCTGGCTGATGAGAGTGGAAAGGGTGTGTTTTGGAAGTGGTAGGAAGTAGGGGGTGGGGGAAGGGTGGGCGGAGGCTTGGCCTCCGCAGGTTCTTGAAGTGGGGCCCAAGGGGAGGAAGCCGAGTTTGGCAACAGGATGTGGGTTTGATTAGAGTAGGGAGAGGCTGGAGGCAGGAGAGCAGCCAGGAAGCCACTTAGACATCAGGTGTACAGGGGTCAGGCCCAGATGGGGACAAGGGGGGGCGGGGAGACACGTGTGAGAAAGAACCCGGTGACAATAGCTGGCATTGATCCATCCCTTTTTGTGGGCCAGACAGCGTGCGTGGCATCTACTATGCAAAACTCAACGGGAACTTGGCCACCTTGGGGGGAAGCGAGGTCATTACCACTGCACGGCCTGTGAGTTAAGTGAGAGAAGTTCACTGACTCCCATGATGCCGTGCAGCTAGTGCGAGGCCAAGGTTGGAACTCATGGGTCTGAGCATTGAACTCCTGTTCATCTCGTCTGTGATGCAAAGTGATAGTTCCCAGGGGGGTGTTGGCAGAGGGGATGCAGGTGGCACTGAGCCAAAGGTGACCAACCAGGGGTGTGTGGTCTGGAGGACTCAGAGGACTGGGAAGAGGAGAAAGGACAGAGGTTGTGACAACCTTCAGGGGCTGGGGAGATAGGAGGAAAGCCATCCATTGAACTCCTGTTCATCTCGTCTGTGATGCAAAGTGATAGTTCCCAGGGGGGTGTTGGCAGAGGGGATGCAGGTGGCACTGAGCCAAAGGTGACCAACCAGGGGTGTGTGGTCTGGAGGACTCAGAGGACTGGGAAGAGGAGAAAGGACAGAGGTTGTGACAACCTTCAGGGGCTGGGGAGATAGGAGGAAAGCCATCTTTTGTTTTTTGTTTTTTAATATATTTTATTGATTTTTTACAGAGAGGAAGGGAGAGGGATAGAGAGTTAGCAACATCGATGA
>NW_005370085.1:1060944-1074331 GCF_000412655.1 Myotis brandtii | reverse complement strand
AGAAACATCAATGATGAGAGAGAATCATGGATCGGCTGCCTCCTGCACGCCTCACACTGGGGATCGAGCCCACAACCTGGGCACATGCCCTGACCGGGAATCGAACCGTGACCTCCTGGTTCCTAGGTCAGTGCTCAACCAGTGAGCCATGTTGGCCAGCTCATCCTTGGTTTACCTGCCTCCTGACGGATGGGACAGTTTGGAATGAACTTTAGGATCGTTAGGCAGATACTGCAGGGAGGCCAGCGGGGCTGGGGGCTGAGGAGAGGCCTGGTGGAGGGGGGAAAGGGGCAGGGGGCGGGAGGGGGGCGGTTGTTGTTTGGTTGGGGAAGTCACAGAGCAGGAGGTTAGGTCTCAGCAGGTGCTTCAGGCGATGATAGGCACCCACTGCGCCAGCCCTCCCCACCTGGCTTCCTGCTTCCTGCCCTCATCTCTCCTGGGGCTCCCAGATGTGTTTGTCAGTCCTCTGCCTTCTGCCTTTGAGATCATCTTTGTTGGCCTTTGTTTAACAAATGCCCCGGCCTTCCTCATGATTACGCAGAGGAACCTCTGCAATCATCTGCATCCCTTCTGGAACATTTACTCAACGTGAGACCTCCACTCTGCCCGGCCCGGGACCTTTGGACGCACTTACCCAGGATGGTGGTTTAATATTGACTCGCAGGCATGTGTCCTACTATCGCAGTTGAGATTGGACCTGTACAGAAAGCTCCTCTCTCTCTTTTTTTTTTTTAAAATATATTTTATTGATTTTTTACAGAGAGGAAGGGAGAGAGATAGAGAGTTAGAAACATCAATGAGAGAGAGACATCGATCAGCTGCCTCCTGCACATCTCCTACTGGGGATGTGCCCGCAACCCAGGTACATGCCCTTGACCGGAATCGAACCTGGGACCTTTCAGTCCACAGGCCAACGCTCTATCCACTGAGCCAAACCGGTTTCGGCAGCTCCTCTCTCTCAGTGAGTGTTTCCCACCTGTTAGCCCTGAGCCCTGAGTCAGGCTCTTAGTATTTCTCCGAACTCTTGCAGGAGCCTCCAAAGGGAACCTGCTTCTCTCCCCTTCATTACAGCCGCTCCACTCCTACCTGAGTGATCGGTCATTCTTCTGCTTAAAAGTCTTTTTTTTTTTTAATATAGAGGAAGAGAGATAGAAACATTAATGATGAGAAAGAATCATTGATCAGCTGCCTCCTCCACACCCCTTACTGGGGATTGAGCCTGCAACCTGGGCATGTGCCCTGGACCGGAATTGAACCCAGGACCCTTCAGGCCGATGCTCTATCCACTGAGCCACACCGGCTTGGGCTCCTGCTTAAAAGTCTTGGTGAGTTTCCCAGTGTCTCCAGATCTTTGTGAGTTCTCCAGCGTCTCCAAATCAAGTGTGACCTTGTTCTGCTTGGAGCTCGGGGCCTCTCAGACCTGGCCCTGCAACCAGTTTTCCCAGGTCCCCTTGCCGCAGCTCCTGCCCCATCCAGACCTGGTGTTGCTGTTTATTGAACAGGCCTGTGCTTTCTAGCGTTCACCTGTGCTCCTGAATTCTGACTTGGAATGCTTTGGTCCTGTCCCTGCGAGTGAACATCCCAGTTGTCGTTGGAGTGTGCACCCTTGGAGACCCGCTCCATCAAAGCTGTCCTTACCTCCGGTCTCTCTTCCCTGTCCCCGGCTCCACCCACCCGGGGGCCTCTCGGATCAACTCTTCTCGAATCAACTCTGCTCGGATCAGAGAAAACTGAAGTTTTCTCTCCAGTGCATTTTGATTCTTCTGATTCTTCTTCTCTTTTGGCGTTTTATCACATTCCATCTTATTTTCTATTTCTGTGAATACGTGTCTCATTTTTTTCTAGGAACCTATAAAGTCCCAGAAGGCAAGGAACCTGTCTTTCTTTTCTTCTTCTATCTATAGAGAAACGGAGATTGTCAACTTCACACCTACTCTTTTCCAACAAGTGAGCCAAAGAGTGACGGCTGACCTCTCCAGCCATCCCCGCATCACCCGGCTTCCTGTGGGCACTACTTTGAGCCTGCAGCCCCAGCAAAGTGCTCCCTCCAGGACGACAAATGAACAAAAAATACTCATTTTACTTAAAAAGAAGGGGAGTGGAGAGGGTTGGAGGGTTGGAAAGGTGTATGTGTTTTTAAAGCTATGATTCTCAGCTTCAAAACAAAATCACTTGGAATTCACTTAAGTATTTGAAATGTATACCATACAGAACTCGTAGATGCAGTGTTATAATGTAAAATGTTTGGCAGTCATTCGTTTACGCTGATAAGAGAGCTCATTGCTGTTTTTATCACTGGTTAGTCTTTCAAGCAGCCAGAGTTCAGGTGGAACAATGTTCCCAGTCACTCAGGTGCGATCAGGTTCCTGCCAGGCTTTGATCAGGTTCGCACCAGGCTTTTCAGGGCAGCGCTCCTATGGGGAGAGCCCAAGTCAGCCTGGGAGAAGCTGAGGTGGACACAAGCTGTACTGAACCTCTTCTGTATTTTATTTTATTTTTATTTTTATTTTATTTTATTTATTTTATTTTTTATTTATTTATTTTATTTTATTTTATTTATTTTATTATTTTATTTTATTTATTTATTTTTTTATTTTAGTTGGCAGAAAGCAGCCTGCCTTATGAGTTCACAATATTGCTAGAATAGGCAATTGATTTCAGAGAGGAAGGGAGAGGGAGAGAGAGATAGAAACACCAATGATGAGAGAGAATCACTGATTGGCTGCCTCCTGCACGCCCCACATTGGGGATCGAGTCTGCAGCCCGGGCATGTGCCCTGACCAGAAATCGAACCATGACCTCCTGGTTGATGGGTTAATGCTCAACCACTGAGCCACATCGGCTGGGCACACTTCTGTATTTTAGACCAATGCCTCTGACCACCGTCACAATCAGGTTTTGAGTGTTTTGAGCCTGACCCACACTAAAGCACCACAGTTAGTGACCAATTCCATTGTTATAAATAAATTAGAGGCCCGGTGCGTGAAGTTCATGCACAGATAAGGTCCCTGGGGATCAGGACCAATCTGTGGGGTGATCGGGGGGCTCCCACTGGCACCCACCTTGGCTGGCCTGACACCACCCACATGCCAGCCCTGCCCCCCACTTCCGCCACCAGTCACCTCCCTCTGCGGGCGACAGGTAGGGTGATCAGGGGGGCCCCCCCTCTGGCACCCGCCTTGGCTGGCCTGGGGCCTGTGGGTCGGGGGCAGCTCCTGCTTTGAGCATCTGCCCCCTAGTGGTCAGTGCGCATCATAGCGACCTGTCGTTCAGTTGATTTGCATATTAAGCTTATTATATAGGATGACAGTAAATTCAGGTTTATCCCCATATTGACATCAGTTTTCCTCACACTTATTCTGATATGCTTTCTAGCATGGGAGGGAAAGAGGAGGCCTCTGGCCAGGCAGGGGGCCACACATGGCCCTGTGAACAGCCACAGGAGTGTAATGTGCATGGGAGTGTGGGTCGAAGATTGGGAAATGCAAGAACCACCGGTTTAGACTGACTCATAAAGGAAGAGGTCCTATGGCAATTCAAGAACCATTCAGCCCTAGCTGGTATGGCTCAGTGGCTAGAGTGTTGGCCTGTGTACTGAAGGGTCCGAGGTACGATTCCGGTCAAGGGCACGTGCCAGGGTTGCGGGCTTGATTCCCAGTAGGGGGAGTGCAGGAGGCAGCCGATCCATGATTCTCTCTCATCATTGATGTTTCTCTCTCTCTCCCTCTCCCTTCCTCTTTGAAATCAATAAAAAATATTAATTAAGTAAATAAATAAATAAATGCTACCCTTTGAGCTCCCAGGTATTTATTATGGACTAGAGGCCTGGTGCACGAATTTGTGCAGCAGTGGGGTCCCTCGGCTTGGCCTGCAGAATTGGGCCAAAACTGGCTCTCCGACATCCCCCGAGGTGTCCTGAATTGCGAGAGGGCACAGGCCAGGCCAAGGGACCTCACCGGTGCACGATCGGGGCTGGGGAGAGACGCGGGAGGTTGGCCAGGGGGGGGGAGGGGGGCCGTGGGAGAGCTCCAGGGCATGTCCAGCCCATCTCGCTCAGTCCCAATCAGCTGGACCCCAGCACCGGTTGGAGTGTCTTCCCCCTGGTGGTCAGTGCACGTCATAGCAAGCAGTTGAGCAGCCTTAGCATATCATTAGCATATTACACTTTGGTTGAACAGCTGACCAGTCAACCGGACACTTAGCATATTAGGCTTTTATTATATAGGATTATATAGGATAAGGCAATCAAAGAACATATCCTGTATTCCATCTTCTTTCCCCTCAACCCCAATTTTGATTAGAGTATCATTTCTGCATCTCTGCATAACAATTATATTCTGTTTTAACACCCTAATTGCCATGGCTCTTGTAGACTTCTGTTCTAAAGTTATATGTATCAGATGTTCATCCCCAATCTTTGTGCTAGAGTTCCCTTTATCTCTTGGTTGAGTGAAATTCATCTCCTAATAGTTTCCTCTGGAAGGGCTCATGGGACCAGTAGTCCATGAAATTGTGTATATTCAAAGCCGTTTGCCTGTCAGCTTTATACTTGAAGGACAGCCCTGTTGAACATAACATCCTTGGCATGCGTTTCTTTTCTTACATAACTGGCAGCTGCTGCTGCACTATCTGCTGGCATTGAGTGTTACTGCAGAGAAATCTGAGACCCGTTGGTTTTCCTCCCCCATATGAGTGGTTTGATCTTTGTCCTTGTTACCCTTTGTCTCATTATTAACCACCCTGGGTTAGTTTTCCTTGGCACACACAATGCCTTTCAAGAGTTCTTATATCTTCATAGGTTAAGCTGTTTGTTCTGTTCCTGTGGTTTAGTTTCGTTTTTTGAGAATTCAGTTATATTTATTGATTCTCCTTTGTCTATCGTTTGTTTCTATCTTTCTCTTTGATCCTTCTCACCTCTTCCTTTGTTTCCATTTTATTTCACTGCTCTTCTCATTCCATTCCTCCTCCATGTCTGTGCTTTCCCTGGTGCCTGTATTCTTTTGTGTTTCTTCCCATTTGTGTTCATTTCTCGGGATTTTCCCCTCCTTTCCTGCGTTTTTTTATTTTATTTTAATTTTTTATTTATTTATTTTTTACAGAGAGTAAGGGAGAGGGATAGAGAGTTAGCAACATCGATGAGAGAGAAACATCGATCAGCTGCCTCCTGCACACTCCCTACTGGGGATGTGCCCGCAACCAAGGTACATGCCCTTGACCGGAATCGAACCCGGGACCCTTCAGTCCGCAGGCCGACGCTCTATCCACTGAGCCAAACCGGTTAGGGCTCCTTTCCTGCATTTTGCCAGCTCACATTTCATTGTTTCACCGTCTTTTCCTCAAGTTCTCCTTTAGGATCTTTCTGCACAGAGGTGGTTGCTTCCTTTAACTTTTTTTTTTTTTTTAGTATATATTTGTATTGATCTCAGAGAGGAAAGAGAGGGAGAGAGAGATAGAAACATCAATGATGAGAGAGAATCATTGATTGGCTGCCTCCTGCACATCCCCTACTGGGGATCGAGCCACAACCCAGGTATGTGCCCTTGACCAGAATTGAACCCATGACTCTTCAGTCCGCAGGCTGACACTCTAGCCCCTGAGCCAAACTGGCTAGGGCTTTAATTTTTTTTATGGATGAAAAATTGCCACTTTTCTCCATAATAACAACTCCCATGACTACCGCCCGAGAGTCAGAGGCTCTCTCCTCAGGTGGCCCTTCTGTGTGATCCTGGTTGCAGCCTCATTTCCTTTTCTTGTCTGAACCCAAGAGGCCAGCCTTGCCTATCCCAGCCCCAGAGGCAGGGTTGCCTAGAAGGCAAATCCTTACCTTCAGAAAGAGCTTTTCTGCCCGAGCTGTTGGGGATCTCCTTCACCTGGGTACTGGCCCTCTCCTCACACTGCTCTCCATGCTTGTCCTCCCTCTCCCTCCCTCACTGGCTTCTGCACAGTCTCCGCTGTTTTGGAAGAATATGCACGCCCTTCCTGACATATTACATATATTAGTGTCTGCAATTTAACCCTCTTCCTAATCTCACTGAAATTAAGCTTGAGTGTTTGTTTTCCCTGTTGCTTCTGAGATCACGCCCTTCCTGACATATTACATATATTAGTGTCTGCAAATTAACCCTCTTCCTAATCTCACTGAAATGAAGCTTGAGTATTTGTTTTCCCTGTTGCTTCTGAGCTCATCCTAGAACATACCAGGGCTTCAGATGTTAAGGCAGCGAATTTTTTTTTTTTAAAATATGTTTTATTGATTTTTTTACAGGGAGGAAGGGAGAGGGATAGAGAGTTAGAAGCATCGATGAGAGAGAAACATCAATCAGCTACCTCCTGCACACTACCTACTGGGGATGTGCCTGCAACCAAGGTACATGCCCTTGACTGGAATCGAACCTGGGACCCTTGAGTCCACAGGCTGACGCTTTATCCACTGAGCCAACCCGGTCAGGGCTAGGCAGCGAAGCCTTTAATGCTAATGTTCTACTCAGAAGAGAACAGTTACTAAAGTCATAAAAAAATGTTTTTGGTTGTGTGAGCTTGTAGAAAATAAACTGGGGCCTCAACCTGGAGGCCCTGTTTTATAGCAAATCTCTGGGCTAGAAACTTGCAAAACACTGTTGCAGGAAGTTGAGGAACCAGAGACCTACTGGCCCTGGCCAGGTGGGAACCAGCATTGTGCCCGTCATGCCTACACCCGTACCCTGGAGATCTAGGGGACGTGGGACAGAGGGCAATCATACGTACTCACAGATTACCAGCAGTGTATGTCAGTGTGAGCACGAATTGTAATTATATGCCTATTTGCAGGTTTAAATATAATTTTATATTGACTAAAGGCATGAGTGGGACCCAGGTTCTACCTAAAGGATACATGTCAAATTTAATCATGTGCATCAATGGAAATTTACATTAAGTCATAGAAACTAATCACTGAATTGAGCATGACTGTACATGTAGTTTATTAGCTTTAATAATGGAAATGTCACTAGGACTTTGTGATTATTTTGCTAATTGTCTTTCCTGCTATGGATAGATTTTCTTTTCTTTTTTTAAATATATTTTTTATTGATTTCAGAGAGGAAGGGAGAGGGAGTGAGAGAGAGAAACATCAATGATGAGTGAGAATCATTGATCAGCTGCTTCCTGCACACCCACTACTAGGGATCGAGCCCGCAACCCGGACATGTGCCCTGACCGGGAATCAAACAGTGACCTCCTGGTTCATAGGTCGACGCTCAACCACTGACCCACACCGGCTGGGCTAGATTTGCTTTTCTAAGTGGGGTCTGATGTTAGGTCTTAGAAATACTCAGGCAATGGTCTTTATCAATAAACCATTGATTTATTTCTGAATGTGCTACAGAATTTAAAAAAAATCAAAAAAGAATTGAAGACACCTTGCTTTATCAATAAACCATTGATTTATTTCTGAATGTGCTTCAGAATTAAAAAAAAAAAAAGAATTGAAGACACCTTCTAGAAATCGTGCACAGGGAAATTATAGTAAAAAAGAACATCATGGGAGGGAAAAATGAAAGAACACACACTGCATGCTGTAAAGCCATCCAGTGTTCCTGCTCTGAGTTTTTGGCTCCAAGTTTCCAAGCAGGCAACGCAAAGACAAAGCCACAACCTGGGGAATGAGGCCGACACAAATTGGTTGCTCAGGAGAGCAGCAAAGCCATCCAGTGTTCCTGCTCTGAGTTTTTGGCTCCCAAGTTTCCAAGCAGGAAACGCAAAGACAAAGCCACAACCTGGGGAATGAAGCCGACACAAACTGATTGCTCAGGAGAGCAGCGTTTTGGTAGTTTGGTCCAAGGGAGATTTCCTCCTTGGGCTCATCAAGAGGACATCGTGTGTTACAAACAATGTCATCGGCAACTTCCTGGCAGCGTTAATGTTTCTGACAGCCCTTAAGTACTAATGACACT
This sequence comes from Myotis brandtii, assembly GCF_000412655.1. Classification (NCBI taxonomy): domain Eukaryota; kingdom Metazoa; phylum Chordata; class Mammalia; order Chiroptera; family Vespertilionidae; genus Myotis; species Myotis brandtii. The sequence continues at coordinate 1,066,400 of NW_005370085.1, read as the reverse complement.
TCTTATGTTTGTCACAATCAGCCAGAGCCATTACACCAACACACAGTTCACTGAGCGGGTTCCCGGGGGAGTCAGAACAGTGTGGCCCCGGCTCACAGCTTTCTGCTGCTCTGGCTTAATCCTGGGATAGATTCATTAGAGTCTCTAGTCTCAGGAAGGGCTTGCATATTCTTCCAGAAATCCTCCCTGGTGATTTCTTTCACCCAAATGCTTGGTAAGTACTGGGTAGTAGAGGGTTTGACAAGGTTCTGGAAGGTAGGTATTTTGTATTGCAGATGGGAAATACATGTATAGGCACACTCTGTAGATAAAGTTAAGGGCTTTGTAAACTGCCCCCTTACTAGTTTCCAGTCATCTGGAGGATTACAAGACCCCTTGTTGCAGGCGTCCTGTCGTCTTGTCTGTGTCCTACATACCAACTAAGATTATAAACATGAGACATATTTTAATGCATGAGATTATTATATAAGCTCCTTTTGAAAGGAGAGTCAGCTTTAGGGAAATTTCTGTGATGCCAATAAAAAAATTCATCAAATTTAATTGAGCACATACTAAGCACCAGGCATCATGGTGTGCATTGGGGGTCATGTACCCCGTTACTTTCCCTTGATTAGGATCTTCAAATTTCTACTTGCCCTCATTTCCCAGCAGAGAAACGAGTAGAGACAGAACCCACAGCTTTAAGACTTAGAAATTCTGGGTGATTACCAGGAAGTTTGAGGCCTGGTAACTATATAACCAGTTAGAAGAAAATAAACCTGGTTTTTAAAAGTCTTCGGGATTCTTTAGCCTCTTTATTTTCATTAGAAGTTGAAATTTTAAACATTTTCCCCTTGATTTCCTTTTCTCATCACAGGGAATTGAGTATAAATTGTATGTTTTTTCTTCATCATTTCAGATTTTGAGATCCCAAGTGAAAATGGGGAGAACTCTAATCAAGACATATTTGAGGACATGGAATCACATGGGCTCTTCTCAGAAACACCTGAAGGGGAAGGTGTTCAGCAGTCTGATTGGGAAAGTGACCTTGAGAGAAACTGTGGCTCCAGGGGTCCCCAGGGAAAGGCCTCAAGTGAAGACCATAGGGAAGTGCCATCACAGGGCAGGGAAGCTGGACAGCTCATCGGCCTTCAGGGCACCTACCTGGGTGAGAAGCCCTACGAATGTCCCCAGTGTGGGAAAACCTTCAGTCGGAAATCCCACCTCATCACACACGAGCGGACCCACACGGGAGAGAAATACTACAAATGCGACGAATGTGGAAAAAGCTTTAGTGATGGTTCCAACTTTAGTAGACACCAAACGACTCACACCGGGGAGAAACCTTATAAATGCAGGGATTGTGGGAAAAGCTTTAGTCGGAGCGCAAACCTCATAACCCACCAGAGGATCCACACGGGCGAGAAACCCTTTCAGTGTGCCGAGTGTGGCAAGAGTTTCAGCAGGAGCCCCAACCTCATCGCTCACCAGCGAACCCACACGGGAGAGAAACCATACTCATGCCCTGAGTGTGGCAAGAGCTTCGGCAACCGGTCCAGCCTTAATACGCATCAGGGAATCCACACTGGAGAAAAGCCCTACGAGTGTAAAGAATGTGGCGAGAGCTTTAGTTACAACTCCAACCTGATCAGACACCAGAGGATCCACACTGGGGAGAAACCATACAAATGCCCCGACTGTGGGCAGAGGTTCAGTCAGAGCTCAGCCCTCATCACCCACCGGAGAACTCACACAGGAGAGAAGCCCTATCAGTGTGGTGAGTGTGGGAAAAGCTTCAGCCGCAGCTCCAACCTGGCCACACACCGCAGAACCCACCTGGTGGAGAAGCCCTATAAATGCGGGGAGTGTGGGAAGAGCTTCAGCCAGAGCTCGAGCCTGATCGCGCACCAGGGGATGCACACGGGCGAGAAGCCCTACGAGTGCCTGACCTGCGGGGAGAGCTTCAGCTGGAGCTCCAACCTCATCAAGCACCAGCGGATCCACACGGGCGAGAAACCCTACAAATGCGGCGAGTGTGGGAAGTGCTTCAGCCAGCGCTCCCAGCTGGTGGTGCACCAGCGGACCCACACGGGCGAGAAGCCCTACGAATGTCTCATGTGTGGCAAGAGCTTCAGCCGGGGCTCCATCCTGGTCATGCACCAGAGAGCCCACTTGGGGGACAAGCCCTACAGGTGCCCCGAATGTGGGAAGGGCTTTAGCTGGAATTCAGTTCTCATTATACACCAACGAATCCACACAGGGGAGAAGCCCTACAAATGCCCTGAGTGTGGCAAAGGCTTCAGCAATAGCTCCAATTTCATTACACATCAGAGAACTCACACGAAAGAGAAACTTTATTGATGTGGCGAAAAGGAAAAGTGGAAAAGGGGCCAGCCCAGGAGAGGGAATTGTCCCACTGCGCCCAAGCAAGGCTGTCTCATTAGAAGAGCCATTCTTCCTGAATGGTCTTTGGGGATTTGTGCCAGAATCTCACCACCGCTCATCCTCATTCCTAAGATCCCATCATCTTAGTGGTCGGAGCCAAACCCCAAGAACAGTGTAGGACTGGAAGGTCGGGAAGTTGGGTCTTTTTCTGTTTCGTTTCATGGCTTGATTGACTTTCTCTCTCTTGATCCCTCTCTGTGCCCCAGTTTCCTCTTTGGTAGACGGGGGAGTGTTCCGCCACGTGGAACGGAAGACAGCATGGCCCACATCCCGCGGAGTCCTCAGAGAAATACTGGAAATCTATTGGTGCAGCCTGGTTGTTGTACTGCCCCTTTGTTAGGCTGAGGCGCCCTCAGCCCCAGCTGCTAGCATTCCAGGCCCCTTGCCCACGTCAGCACCATTTCCTCCTGGCTCTGTCCTGGGCTTTGATTTCAGGTCAAGGTGGAGCAGCTTCTGTAATTCTGAGTCATCACATGAAGGAAAAGTCCTCTCTTGAAAGTGTCAGGAGCACTGAGACACTGTGTATGTCCTGGAACCAGCGTCCTAGTAGCCTTTCTATTGTAAGAGTTGAACGGAGCCTGCCAGGGAGGTATAAAATGAGATTTACATCTTTGCTTTGTCTCCGCTATTGTCCGGTGGTGAGTCAGCTGCCAGGGGGAGTGCTCTAGTTTTTGTGGGGCTTCGTTTTTGAGTGTGAAGGCGGAGACTCCCAGCTGTCCACCCTGATGGGTGGCAGTTTCTCTCTCACCAGGTTCAGTGAGGCAGCCCTGCACTCTGCAGGGTGGGCCTGTGTCTACCCCACAGACACAAAGCTCCGCAATCATTACTCTGTGCGCCTGTCAGTTCCTCATTCTTACGTTTTTTTTTATTTTCTACCTGCAGAGCTAGAATTCTGCCCAGCAGCTTTTGTACACTAAGAATGTTATTTTGAAGGAAGCGTTGGTTTTGAGGACACGTCATCTGTCCCCTGGAGAGATCTGGGCTTGAGTCAGGAGTTGTCCTACAGAGGTGCCTTTGCTTTTAGGGTGCCACCAGGGCTTTGTTCTTGGGTCCTTAAGCCTTGAAACAGTAGAGATGGGTGATAGCAGGTGAAGGGGTTTGTTACGAGAAAAGGAGAGTAGAGAGGGCATTTCTGGGAAATGTGAATCCACCTCCTGAGCATGGGGCCTGCTCTCGGAATGGACCTTGGTCCTCATAGGATGGATGCTCAATGTTGCCTAATAAAGCAGAGTCCCATTCTCTTCCTGACTCTGACTTGTAATGTGTGTCAAAAACCTGAACTTGACTGTCATTAGGAAACCCACACCTCACTGCCCACCATCCCGCCTCCTGCCCCAAGCTGAAAATGGTCCAAGACCTTCAGGAAGTAAAAATCAGTTGCTTTGCCCTAACCAGTTTGGCTCAATGGATAGAGCGTTGGCCTGCGGACTGAAGGGTCCCAGGTTCGATTCCGGTCAAGGGCATGTACCTTGGTTTCGGGCACATCCCCAATCAGTGTTTCTAACTCTCTATCCCTCTCCCTTCCTCTCTCTAAAAAATCAGTAAAATATATATATTTTAAAAATCAGTTGCTTCAAAGAGCACACCTTTGGGTGAACTTAGATCTGTGTGCCTGACCGGGGCACACACCTTCCCAGAGTCCTTTGCCACTCTGTACCCAATCTGTCAACCAAGACTTGGAGCTGTAGCTTTGGCTAAGGAGCCAGATGGCCTCCTGAATCATCTCTATCCAGAATCACCTAAATTAGACACAAGGAGGAGTTTCTAACCGAGGTAGTGATTGTTAAACCAACCACATTGGTGTTAAAATCCGCATCATTAATTCCATCCCTGCTAGATACTGGGGAAGGTTGTGAACAGGAAGTCCCATGACCTGGCTTCAAGTTTTACTAGAAGAAAAATTCCCACCACCTCCTCCGTGAGGCCTTCCCTGCACTTTCTGGCAGGCCTGACCCTGCCTACCATACCCCTACCCTCTCCAACTTCAGTGCCTGTGACCTATTCCATCTCTCTTTTTTCCCAATTTTTAAAAATTGATTTTAGAGACAGAAAAACATTGATTTGTTGTTTCACTTAGTCATGCATTTATGGGTTGGTTTTTGTATGTGCCTGACCAGGGATCAAACCCACAACCTTGGTGTATCAGGATGACGCACTAACCAACTGAGCTACACTGCTACATCTCTCTCACATAATTTTGCCCCCTTGGCGTATCAGGACGATACTCTAACCAACTGAGCTACCCGGCTACATCTCTCTCTTACATAATTTTGCCCCCTCCCTCTTCTATTTTTTATGTTCACACCCATACTGAGGTCTCCAGCACCCAGCTCAGGGCCTGGAATACGGTAAGAACTCAGTAAATTTTTGCCAACTGAGTTCTCTTCATGGAGATATATGGGGTGTCCCAAAAAACTGTATACACACTTTAACAGCTGATGACTTATTTTTACTTCTTTTCAGGTTTAACAGACACTGACTTTATAATCATTCAAAGTATGCATATATTTTTTGGGGACACCCTGTATATAAAATGCAAGAGGCAAGTGGAGTTCAAAATTCTGGCCTGAAAAATGATTAGATTTTCTACACTTTGGTAAGACAATAAATGTAAGTTTTAACTTCAGTGCTCACAAAAGTTGCGATCTATTGCTATTGGTGAGACAAATCTGAAGACATTTATAAAAACCAACCAGCCTGTATCCTAATGAAAACTTTATATTTTTGAAATGTCACTGAGCCTTAAAAGCCATTGAAAAACCAGTGGGGTGGTGGATAGAATCGAGGGAGCTGGACAGACCTGGTTCTAGACACACCTGTGCCACTAACCACACGTTCTCAGAGATTTTACCATTCCAGGCAAGTCATAATGAGACTTCCCTCTTTTTCCCCCCATGGACTTTTCCTTCCTTTTGGGTTGTATTTATAGTTTACATAAGCCACAATAGGTTATATAATAACACAATTTATGGAGTGGTTACTCTGCACAGGCTCTGTGCTAAGCTCTTGACATGCATGTCTCAGTTTTTTTT
>NW_005370085.1:1055519-1060756 GCF_000412655.1 Myotis brandtii | reverse complement strand
GTGACCCCTTTGGGGGTCGAACGACCCTTTCACAGGGGTCGCCTCTAAAACCATCGGAAAACACATCTATAATTACATATTGTTTTTGTGATTAATCACTATGCTTTAATTATGTTCAATTTGTAACAATGAAAATACATCCTGCATATCAGATATTTACATTCCGATTCATAACAGTAGCAAAATGACAGTTATGAAGTAGCAACGAAAATAATTTTATGGTTGGGGGTCACCACAACATGAGGAACTGTATTAAAGGGTTGAGAACCCTTAGGGAGGTTGAGAACCACTGAGCTAGGGCAATGACAACAACCCTATGACAGGTCTCTATCCCCACTCCCCAGCTGAGGAAGTGGGACTGGACTCAGGAAAAGTTAATAAGTGACTTACCTAGCACCTGCTACTCAACCACTCTAGTCCTGAAGACGGTTAACGGTTAACTCCATTGCATTATCAAAGCCAGGAGCAATATCTATGGAACAGATTGAAAAAACAAAACGTTAAAAACAATGTATTGGTTACATGGTTTGAGTCTTTTCCTTGGCTAGTATCAAAATGACCCGTAACTGCAATTGGTCCTTCCTTGCATGTGACTAGTGGCTGCTCTTTCCAGCCCTTTATCCACGGGTGGGGTTCCTGTCTCATAACCAAGGTGTTTAGCTGGGCCCAGTATACTGGGTTTGCTGCACCCACCGTGTCCCAGAAGCCTCTGGAGTTTTTGTTTTTTGAGCAAAAGTAAAGGTAAAGGTTTATTACAGAACAGCTTCCTGCCACAGGGAGGAGACGCAAGCGGGTTGCCCGGCCCTGGAGTTCCTCACATTCAAATTCAAATCTTGCTGCCTGGGAACTATTTCAAATCTTTGGACAGAATATTAAAGTCTTTCCTGTTTTCATCCTCTTTACTTGATAAAATAGCCAAAGGCTATAGAGCAGTGGTTCTCAACCTTCTGGCCCTTTAAATACAGTTCCTCATGTTGTGACCCAACCATAAAATTATTTTCGTTGCTACTTCATAACTGGAATGTTGCTACTCTGATGAATCGTCATGTAAATATCTGATATGCAGGATGGTCTTAGGCGACCCCTGTGAAAGGGTCGTTCGACCGCCAAAGCGGTCGCGACCCACAGGTTGAGAACTGCTGCTATAAAGGAAGTAGAAGTAGAATTGTATGGATGGTCAGACTTTGAGACAAGATTTCAGAACCTGGTGGAGAGCAGGGCTGGTGGTTCATCCCCTTTGGCTTTCCACCCAGTCACTGGTACCAATGAGCTCGTGCCTCTGGCATCAGCAGGGACTGTGGCTCCAGAGCCCACCTGCCCCTGGCTCCCTCCTCCTCCCTCTTCCCTAGTACCAACTGAGAATTTTCCATCTGTTCACAGGCCCAAGGCAGCTGGAGAACTGCTACACGAAGAAGGTTCTGGCTCCAAGGAAACATTTGCCTGGGCCCCTCCTGGCTCACAGGCCTGGCAGCCACAGCATCTCTGCTGTTTGTTTACTCTGCTGGTGTCTGAGGGAGGGATGCCTTGCCAGGAGGCCTCAGGGGGTGGCACATCTTGGCAAATGCACCACAGCTGAGTTCTGGTCCCAGCCTTTCTGATGCAGTGCGCTCAGAGGTGACTAGAACTCGGGTGCTAAGCTTCTGTTAACAATTTCCAAGACCAGATAGATTCTGGAACCCTAATGATTATCGACAGTGGAGGGATCTCCAATACTAAGCCACCTGCCAAGGACCCCTTGCTCCTGGTCTCCGGTGACTGAAATGGTGGCTTTGTGATCAGATAGTGGTTGATCCAACATGTGATGAAAGAAAGGGGTCAAGTGAGGGACAGGTAGACACCAGCCATGAACCCCCTCACTTCAAAGTCCTACTTCTCTTCCCTGCCCTACTGCTCTCTGCTCAGTGCCCAAGGTTCCCTCGTTAACCCTTCAGGTTTCCCTGCTGAACACGCCCCTTTTGCAGCTAGGTTAGTGTCACTGGTTAGGTTGGAGTTAAATAGATGATCCAGCCCTAGCCGTTTTGGCTCAGTGGATAGAGGGTTGGCCTGCGAACTGAAAGGTCCCAGGTTCGATTCCAGTCAAAGGCACATACCCGGGTTGTGGGCTTGATCCCCAGTAGGGGGCGTGCAGGAGGCAGCCAATCAATGATTCTCTATCATCATTGATGTTTCTCTGCCTCTCCCTTCCTCTCTGAAATCAATCAATAAATAAAAAAGAATGATCTAGTAGACCTAGGAAACATTAACCTCCACTCATTACCTGTGGCTGTAATTGAGTTCCTAGAGAATATGCCTATTTCCTTCATCTCAAAATCCTCTCTCCTTATGCACGGCTTATAGACCCCTCTGTGCATTACTTTTCTAAATATGTTACTTCTCTTCCCTGCCCTACTGCTCTCTGCTCAGTGCTCAAGGTTCCCTCGTTAACCCTTCCAGGTTTCCCTGCTGAACACGCCCCTTTTGCAGCTAGGTTAGTGTCACTGGTTAGGTTGGAGTTAAATAGATGATCCAGCCCTAGCCGATTTGGCTCAGTGGATAGAGCGTTGGCCTGCAGACTGAAAGGTCCCAGGTTTGATTCCAGTCAAAGGCACATACCCGGGTTGTGGGCTTGATCCCCAGTAGGGGGCGTGCAGGAGGAAGCCGATCAATGATTCTCTATCATCATTGATGTTTCTATCTTTCTCTGCCTTTCCCTTCCTCTCTGAAATTAAAAAAAAAAAAAAAATGATCTAGTAGGCCTAGGAAACATTAATCTCCACTCATTACCTGTGGCTGTAATTGGTTGAATTCCTAGAGAATATGCCTATTTCCTTCATCTCAAAATCCTCTCTCCTTATGCACGGCTTATAGACCCCTCTGTGCATTACTTTTCTAAATATATCAATGATGTAGAAACTCTTGCTGAAATTGACATTTGCCTCTCTCGTTGTCCTATATGGTGCTTCCCTTCAAAGTTATTAGATCCTGTATTGAAATCTATGGTGTAGTGGATGGAGTATTGGAACCCAAGAGACCTGGCTGAGCTGGTTCTAGACACGCTTGGGCTACTAACTAGCAGTGTGACTGGGGCACATCACTTCTGGAGGCCTCACTTCCCTCATCTGAAAAAAAATTTTTTTATTTTTTATTTTATTTATTTTTTAATTTCAGAGAGAGGAAGGGAGAGGGAGAGAGGGATGGAAATATCAATGATGACAGAAAATCATCATTGATCGGCTCCTCTTACACGCCCCCTACGGGAATTGAGCTCACAACCCGGGCATGTGCCCTGACTGGGAATTGAACCGTGACCTCCTGATTCATAGGTCTATGCTCAACCATGAGCCATGCCAGCCGGGCTCATATGCAAAATTGATGATAGTACTTTCTCTTCCCATCCCAGAAGGCTGCCGGGAAAAGGTCAGTCACTCTGTATGGCAGTGGACATGGACATCCTACTCTCTGTGATAATATTGGTAACTCTGACCTACGTGGGGCCTGCTTTCACAAAAGAATTTTCTGTCTAGCTTTCTGAGACTAACTGTCTTCTGAGGAACCAGGAAGGCTGCAACTGGAAAAGCATCCCGGGTATGTAGACTATTGGGGGTCCTTTAGTCCCAGGCTTTGGGACGCAGCTCAAGGGCATGCATGCCTGTCTTCTTCCTTGAGGTACTGGATGTGGTGGGTGTCATGGTGAAGGTGATAGTTGTAAGAATTTTCTGTCTAGCTTTCTGAGACTAACTGTCTTCTGAGGAACCAGGAAGGCTGCAACTGGAAAAGCATCCCGGGTATGTAGACTATTGGGGGTCCTTTAGTCCCAGGCTTTGGGACGCAGCTCAAGGGCATGCATGCCTGTCTTCTTCCTTGAGGTACTGGATGTGGTGGGTGTCATGGTGAAGGTGATAGGAGTTGTGTTTGGGGCTATGCTTTTCAGACTTGATTTCACTGCCAGTCAGAGTTCCATGTGCTCAGAAGCTCCCTGAGTTACGGGAATGGGCAATGAACTTGGATTAGTTTTCAATTTTCTTTTTTAACAGTGGAACCTCTTTCGAAGTGCAATCTTACAGTAACAGAAAACATGTGGCAGCAGAGGTGACCAGACCTGGGCTGGGGCTCTGCCCACCTAGCAGTCCCCGAGGCAGCCATGAGGCACTTCTAGGCCGGCCCAGGGAGTGGTTTGAAAGCCAGGGTGCGTGTGCCGAATGTGCTGGCCTGAATTTCCACAGTGGCCCGCTCAGAACCACTGCTCTTAAGGTCAGAAGTCTCCCTGGCCCAGACTCAATGCTGGACTGGGGACTCTCTGGAGAGCCCCCCATTACCATGTTCCACCGCAGGTTTCCCCTCCTGTGGGGAGGATCACAACTTCATCCACTTTCAACTGAATTTTGAACCTTTCATCTGTTAAACAGGGAGTGAGCCCTACACTGTAGGACTCATTGTCAATATCTAAACCATGCTATAATAAAAGGCTAATATGCAAATCGACCGAACAGTGGAACGACCGGTTGCCATGACGCGCACTGACCACCAGGGGGCAGACGCTCAACGCAGGAGCTGCCCCCTGGTGGTCAGTGTGCTCCCACAGGGGGAGTAACACTCAGCCAGAAGCCGGGCTCATGGCTGGTGAGCACATAGGTGGCAGCACTAAGGATGTCCCACGGCCATCAGTCGGACATCCCCCGAGGGCTCCCGCACTGCGAGAGGGGCAGGCTGGGCTGAGGGGGGCCTCCCCCAGTGCACGAATTTTTTGCTGGGGCCTCCAGTATAAAATAGGTAAAGTAGGCGCTCAATGAGTGTAGTTTCCTGCTCCCCCCACCCCGCCAAAGCTAACCGGCTTCCCTCCAGGCTCTCCCAGCTTCCTCCACTGTTTCTCTCCTCACACTTGCAGCGCACACACCTCACTGAGCACCTACCACACTCCCTGGGGTATTTGCGCTGCTCACAGCAGGTCTGAGGAAATGCATCCATCCTGCTGCACCGCAGTCCAGGCCCTAAGAGAACGGTGCTTGCTGGGCTCGCAGCGGTCGCTCCACAGCTGATGGCTGCGCGCTAGCGCCGGCGGGGTCCCCCTGCCTCTCCCAGGGCTGTGCTCACAGACGTGAGGGAGTCTGGGTGCGGGGTGTCGGGCGAGGACTGAGGGGGTGACGCATCACCACAGAGGACACCCAGGACGGAGAAGTACTGTCTCTTGTGGCGAAATAACTGGGTCTCAGCTCCACACGAGCGGCCTCGGCCGAGCCGCCGGCTGGGGGACCGCCGGT
>NW_005370085.1:1054586-1055003 GCF_000412655.1 Myotis brandtii | reverse complement strand
CCCGCCTTCGCGGCCAGGGACACTTTGGAAAGGACCCCCTCTCCGCGCCGCGGGCCGGTAGGGTGAGAGGCTGCCGGCTCCCCGAATTCCCGCTCAGTCACTTCCCCCTGCGGCTCCGACCCCGACTTCACTTTGTGGGAAAGTCCCACCCCTCAGCAGTGATTCGTCCGGAACAAATACGCGCCTAAGCCATCTCCGAACTTTATTGGCTACCGCTGCCGTCAGTCTGTGGGCACAAGCGGAGACTTATGGGAAATGAAGTCCGGCGAAGCTCGAACCCTCCTGGGGCTGGCGTTTTCGCTCCTGGTGTTCGGTGGACGTCCGAGGGCCCAGATTTGGGGTCTGGACCAGGGTCCGAGTGCAGTGTGGGGCCAGACCTCCCGCAGTCGCAGGGCCTTGGCGGACGGAGCGGCTTGG
>NW_005370085.1:1049429-1054533 GCF_000412655.1 Myotis brandtii | reverse complement strand
GCACCCTTTCCCCCACCGCCTCCGGCCCGGCGGGGACGACCTCGCCCCCCACCAGGGTGGCCCTTGGAGCAGAGTAAGTCAGGCTCTGCAGGCCTGTCGCCCAGCCCACGGTCCAAGGGCAGAGCCACTGTCCCAGTTCTTGCCATAAACCAGCTGTGAGACCTTGGGCGAGTTTAAGCCCCGACTGCCTCAGCTTTGAGTCGAAGCCGGAATATCTTAACTTTCCTTCCAACTCTAACACCCTGTGAACCTGTTTTTATTATCTTTGCTCTTAAAGCTGTAACCTTAACCACGGTAAGCCTTCCTGTTTGGGAGAGTTATGGTGCCAGGACTGAGGAATCCTGAACCGGGCGCCTAAAGCTGAGAACTCAGCCAGATGAGAGGCAGCTCAGCAGCTGGAGCGTTTGAATCTGAAGGGCCAGCCGCCTCCACCCGGTGCTGCTCTCCAAGGTGCTGCTACGTTGGGCGCCCTCTGTGCTTGACCTGCACCTTCCCTTTGCAACACTGGTGACCAGTGGCTGGGGAGGGTGAACTTATTGTCCCTATTATCTCTGCAGCCCACCCTCATTCTTCAGCATGGATAACTGGCATTTTCTCAAATTGCTATGCAAACACAGCTCCATATGCCTTTACTTTCCAATCAGATCACCTGCCTTTGCCCCCTCCTATCAAACTTCTGGAGCTGCCTCCCCAGTGACAGAGGGCCAGACTCCACGGGCACCAAGACACGGGGAGGGGAGAACAGGAAGGCTCTTTCTTCACCTCAGTCCTGCTGGGATGACTGACACTGGCGCCTTTCACTAGGGTTCACTCTGTAATGTATGTCTCTGGTTCTAGTTCTACTGAGTGGCTCCCCTCTGACGGTGGCTTCCCAACGAGGTAAAGGGGTTTCGACTTCAGAGCACGGTCATAAGGTTCTTCTCTGAGCTGAACAATGGCTGTAGCTGGGGACCAACAAATCCGGGCTCCTCAAGTACAAGGAGAGCTTTGAATAGTGAAGCTGGAAGAAGATTCTCACTGGGAGCAGGAAATTTCCCTTCAAGGGAGTGGCCCCGGACCAATGCTTTTGGCATTTCCACTCTCAAGAAGCGTCAGCACCCCAGGAGCCTCTCATCCATCTCCGGGAGCTCTGTCGCCAGGGACTGAGACCAGAGAAATGTACGAAAGAGCAGATCCTGGAGTTGCTAATCCTGGAAGAGTACCTGTCCTGCCCCAGGGGACCCAGATCTGGGTGAGACAAAACACCCAGAAAGTGGCGAGGAGGCAGTGGCTGGAGGACTTGCACAACCCGGAAGATGGGGGCTGCAGGTGAGATATGGAACCTAGTTCTGACTAGTCAAAATAGAGGAACGTGAGAGACAGAGCTACCCGGGTTGTCAGCAGGGAGGGGGATGTGCAGTACTTCGCTGTTTGTGTCAAAGTGAAATTTGCTTATTCCCTGGAACTAGTTTTCCTCCCAAGTTCAGACGGACTCTTCAGAGAATGCACAACCTTAGTTGCTCTGAGCTATCCCTGTTGTTAAATGAGTGGGGATCGAGCCCACAGCCCAGGCATGTGCCCTTGGCCGGAATCAAACCTGGGACCCTTCAGTCCGCAGGCCGATGCTCTATCCATTGAGCCAAACCGGCTAGGGCTAAATGAAAACTTCTTAAAATGCTGAGCACCACGCTGATCAAGGAGGAGCTGTCATCCAGCAGCAGCCAGCCTGAATCACGGGGCTTCACTGGTCTTTACTGACATGATTGAACCTTTGGGTCCTATTGCAAAGTAGCTGTATTGTTGGATGGATCTCCGAGTTTTGATTAGGGGTTGACAGGAGCAGCCCCAAGAGAGCTGGTGGGCAGGTTGCAGTGGGCCTGGGCCCCAGATCCGTGTCTCTGAAGCCTTCCACACATGCACACTCTGATCTGACTCCAACACAAGTGTCTTAATCACTATGTTATATCAGCCTCCCAACTGTACAAAGTGCTGGGAGCCAGAGCTTACATGGGGGTGGGGCTGTAAAGTCAGACACGGGGAATTCTTAAAATGCTGAGCACCACGCTGATCAAGGAGGAGCTGTCATCCAACAGCAGCCAGCCTGAATCACGGGGCTTCACTGGTCTTTACTGACATGATTGAACCTTTGGGTCCTATTGCAAAGTAGCTGTATTGTTGGATGGATCTCCGAGTTTTGCTTAGGGGTTGACAGGAGCAGCCCCAAGAGAGCTGGTGGGCAGGTTGCAGTGGGCCTGGGCCCCAGACCTGTCTCTCTGAAGCCTTCCACACATGCACACTCTGATCTGTCTGACTCCAACACAAGTGTCTTAATCACTATGTTATATCAGCCTCCCAACTGTACAAAGTGCCGGGAGCCAGAGCTTACATGGGGGTGGGGCTGTAAAGTCAGGACACGGGGAATGACTGTGATGGTCAGCACTGCTCTTGAGAAGGCCCCCCACCGTCCATTAGGTCAGGAAGGCGTCTCTCGTGCCAAAAACCCGTGGGATTGACACCTGCTGGAAGCAGCAGGATCCTGTCGCCCACAACTGTCTGACCTAAGAGCAGCCATCGAATCTCTATACTGCATCCTACCTGGTATTTTCCCATATATTTCTTCTAACTTCCCCAACAACCCTGCGAGGTAGTAACTACTCTTCTCATTTTACCAATAAAGACACTGAGGCTAAGAGAGGCTGCTTCACTGGCCCAAGGCCACTCCACTGGTAACAGGGACTGTGGTCACCTGAGTCCTAAATCAGTGCCCTTGTTGTGCGTACAGCAGCTCCTCTTCCAGGGGCCGGGCAGGAAGACGCTGGTGTCAGCGGGAGGCACGGAGGTCCACCCAGTCCCACACGTGCACAGAGGCATCACTTGCTGCCGACAACAAAGTCCTTGGCTTGCGGGGGTGCCAGGTGTGGGTGGTGACCAGCGGAGCAAGGCCTGTCCCATGGTCATCTAGGAAGACGTGACCTCTGTGAGTGAAGAGAGGTTCTACATGACCCTCCATTCCATCCCGAGATGTGACATCATAGACCTGGACTGTCCCATCAAAACCTGAGGAAGAACGAGAAATGAGAAGACCAACAATGAATCGCTAAAATAATTTTTATAACTTGCTCTATGGCACCAAAACAGACTATGAGACGAGGAACCTAATAGTAAACAAGATACTTAATGGCCAACCAAGGGCATGGAATATCTGCCCACATGCCAGCAGCTGCCAACTCCATGGGGCACGTGACAACGAGAATCTATAGTATAGCATGTGCCAGGCCTGAGGCTAATCCTTTAATTCTCACAACTGTATGAAGTAGGTACTAATACTTACCCCAGGAAACTGAGGCTTAAGACTTTTTTAAACCTTTCCACTTGCCCCAAATTCTAATCCATTTGGGTCTCAGTAGATGGCCTCATCTCCACACTGATGGAGAAAATAGAAGCCGCTAGGAACATTCTCATGTTCCCCCCACGACCTAGCTCCATCTGCTGTCTTCTTGTTAAAAGCCAGTCCCTTCCCCCACACTTGGTTCTTGCACTCTTTCTGGATCCTGCCATTATCAATGATCCTTTCTTGCTCTCTCAACCTCTTCCCCTCTCAATGGATCCTTCCCATTGGCCTTTATTATTATTATTTTTATATTTTTATTGATTTCAGAGAGGGAGAGACAGAAACATCAATGATGAGAATCACTAACCGGCTCCCTCCTGCATGCCCCCTTCCTGGGGATCAAGCCCACAACCCAGGCATATGCCCTTGACCGGAATCAAGCCCGGGACCCTTCAGTCCACAGGCTGACGCTCTATCCACTGGGCCAAACTGGTTAAGGCCTTCCCATTGGCCTTTAGATACTCTCATTAAATATCTTCTTTCAACTAGATACTGCCAGACCAGGAGCCTGCTGACCTAGGGGCTTGCTATAATTCAAAAATCAATTAGACTGAGAAGCACCCTTGGAATCCTATGGCCTCTTTCTGGTCGAACCCCATGGCTGACCTAGTGTCTTACTATCTGCAGGCTCTCGACCAACCTCAGAACTGAATTCCTGCTAGGATGGGAAAGCCCTGCTCCCACTGTATGGAAGTAGTAGCCAGTATTTTTATTGATTTCAGAGAGGGAGAGACAGAAACATCAATGATGAGAATCACTAACCGGCTGCCTCCTGCATGCCCCCTCCTGGGGATCAAGTCCACAACCCAGGCATATGCCCTTGATCGGAATCAAGCCCGAGACCCTTCAGTCCACAGGCTGATGCTCTATCCACTGGGCAAAACTGGCTAGGGCCTTCCCATTGGCCTTTAGATACTCTCACTAATATCTTCTTTCAACTAGATACTGCCAGGCGAGGAGCCTGCTGACCTAGGGGCTTGCTATAATTCAAAAAGCAATTAGACTGAGAGGCCCTTGGAATCCTATGGCCTCTTTCTGGTCGAGCCCCATGGCTCTCCTAGTGTCTTACTAACTGCAGGCTCTCGACCAACCTCAGAACTGAATTCCTGCTAGGATGGGAAAGCCCTGCTCCCACTGTATGGAAGTTGAGTAGCCAGTTGGGGAAGAGCCTGCCCCTGAGGAACCTGGAGAGTTAACCTGGAGATTCTCAGTGAGCGACTTTAACTTTGGGTGCCAGAGGCCCCTTCCAGAGCACTCGATAGTCCCTTGGAAGAGGAAGCTCAAACAACAGATGCAAAATCCTGCTCAGCGGTACCTGAGATGGCCAAGCAGCTGTCCAGGGCTGGAGCCCAGGTCACTCGCAGCAGCTCTGGGTCAGGGCTGGGTGCGGACACTGGGCACCGCACTGAGCGCACAGGATGGCGGAGGTCCCGAGGGTCAAGAAGACAGAGCAGCCCATCTGAGCACAGGCTGGCAATGTTGGGCCCAGGGCCCTGGCCCCTGACTTCTGCACACCACCTCCCTCCACCAGACCCGGGGCTGGGGCTGACATTCTCTGCTGGCGCCCACTTCTGGCGGGTGTCAACGAGCCCCAGCCGGCCCGAGGTGCAGCAGAAGGCAAAGGTGTCTGCATCCAGGACCTGCAGGCTACTCAGCTCCTCACTGTCACTGACACCTGGGAGACAGGGGACAAAAGAGAAAAGCTGCTGGAGTCACATGGGTCTGGCAATCTGG
>NW_005370085.1:1044627-1048988 GCF_000412655.1 Myotis brandtii | reverse complement strand
AGGAGCCTGCTGACCTAGGGGCTTGCTATAATTCAAAAAGCAATTAGACTGAGAGGCCCTTGGAATCCTATGGCCTCTTTCTGGTCGAGCCCCATGGCTCTCCTAGTGTCTTACTAACTGCAGGCTCTCGACCAACCTCAGAACTGAATTCCTGCTAGGATGGGAAAGCCCTGCTCCCACTGTATGGAAGTTGAGTAGCCAGTTGGGGAAGAGCCTGCCCGTGAGGAACCTGGAGAGTTAACCTGGAGATTCTCGGTGAGTGACTTTAACTTTTGGGGCCAGAGTCTCCTTCCTGAGCACTCGATAGTCCCTGGGAAGAGAAAGCTCAAACAACAATGCAAAATCCTGCTCAGCGGTACCTGAGATGGCCAAGCAGCTGTCCAGGGCTGGAGCCCAGGTCACTCGCAGCAGCTCTGGGTCAGGGCTGGGTGCGGACACTGGGCACCGCACTGAGCGCACAGGATGGCGGAGGTCCCGAGGGTCAAGAAGACAGAGCAGCCCATCTGAGCACAGGCTGGCAATGTTGGGCCCAGGGCCCTGGCCCCTGACTTCTGCACACCACCTCCCTCCACCAGACCCGGGGCTGGGGCTGACATTCTCTGCCGGCGCCCACTTCTGACGGGTGTCAACGAGCCCCAGCCGGCCCGAGGTGCAGCAGAAGGCAAAGGTGTCTGCATCCAGGACCTGCAGGCTACTCAGCTCCTCACTGTCACTGACACCTGGGAGACAGGGGACAAAAGAGAAAAGCTGCTGGAGTCACATGGGTCTGGCAATCTGGGAGGGATGGCTGGTCACAAGTCCCTTCCTCTGGGAAGCATTCCCAATACCAGAAGAATAAACCACGTCTCCCCTCTCCTGTTCATTTTTTAAAAAATATATTTTTATTGATTTCAGAGAGGAAGGGAGAAGGAGAGATAGAAACGTCAATGATGAATCATTAATAGGCTGCCTCCTACATATCCCCCACTGGGGATTGAGCCTGCAACCCAGGTATGTGCCCCCAACCGTAATTGAACCCAGGACCCTCCAGTCCGCAGGCCGACGCTCTATCCACTGAGCCAAACTGGCTGGAGCTCTCCTGTTCATTTTGCCATTCTACTCCACTGGTGGGTGCTGGTCCCAGGACTGCCTCCTCCAATCCTAGAACGGGAGCCCCTAGAGGTCGGGGCTTGCCTTTCATTCATCTTGTGTCCCCAACATCTGGCACACAGGGCTGGATTCAGTTCTAACGCGGCTGCCTAGGGGCAAACTGCGCTGTCCGTACCTGAGGTGTACGTGACCTTCTGGGATTCCAGATCCACAACCTTCAGGCCGCTGAGCCGCGCCCCGTGGAGGACTCCAGGTGCCACTGACGAGAAGATGGCGATCCTCGGCCAGAGACTCCCCTCTTTCTCATGCACAGCAATGGTGCGGACAGCTTCAATGACATCTAGGGGCAAGTGGAAGAGGTGAAAGTCCAGAATGTTAGTGAAGGTTTGAAACATAACCTGGTGCAAGCCGGCCAGCGGTCTTCCCCTGCACAGCTAGGTCAAGGAAGAAAGGGAACTGACAGCTGGCTAGAGAGGATGTGGCATCATAAACACTCTCTGTTATATTTACATTTTGGAACTGTCAGAAGCACTTTAATTTCTTTTTTTAAATATATTTTTATTGATTTCAGAGAGGAAGGGAGAAGGAGAGATAGAAACATCAATGATAAGAGAGAATCATTGATCGGCTGCCTCCTGTACGCCCCCTACTGAGGATCGAACAAGCAACCCGGGCATGTGCCCTTGGCTGGAATCGAACCCGGGACCCTTCAGTCCACAGGCCGATGCTCTATTCACTGAGCCAAACTGGCTAGGGCGCACTTTAATTTCTTTATCAATTGTCTTATGAACTGTTTTGCAAATGGGAGATAATGAATCTCAGACGCCATCTCAAAAGCCCCCAAAGCAGTTCTGGCTTTTTTATACTTTTGTGGAGTACAAATAAAAGGAAAGAATCCACTGATGGTGTCATTCACACTTTAAGTGAAGAAAATAACAGGAACAGAATTCATGAACTACCATTATTTCTTCAAGAACTTATTATACAACCTCGGCACTTTGCTGAAACCTTGCAGGTAGAGGTCACAAGGCAAATGTCATTGTCTTCAAACACAAACTAGACAAGAAAGTCCATGTCCTTTTACACTGAACAAGAAAGACACCTGACCTCAAGTTGAATCAAATTTTAGTTTTGTTTGTCTCAGCCTGCTTAGTGGACAGGCAGGCTCTCGTCTCTGCATCTACAACTGAGGCTTCTCTTAACAGGAGCCATTTATGACGTGGTTCAGAACAAGCTGTCTACTGCGCAAATTACTTTCCTGCTCCAAGAGGGGACTCATTATTTGGTTCCCACAATCCCTGAAGAAAAGGGAGACGTATGTACTGTTTAAATTCTGAAGGACGTAAAAGTCAGCCTGTGAATAGAATGGATGAGGAACATGAACTAACATGACTTGTGCAGCAGCAAGCATGTGAGCAAGCCAGGAGCGCACAGTAGGACCGGGGTGGGCTGAGCGAGAATGCCGAGGACCTGAGTGCCTACTGCTCCCCAAGCCCCGGGGCTCTCAGAGCCCTGAATCCAGACTTGCTCACCTCACCTGCTCCGGCTACAGGAGCTGTGGAGGTTCACGCAGACAACAGCGGAGCCTCAGGACCAGAGTCTGTGTCGGGGCAGAGCCAATGAGGCTGTGATCCAAACCGGCCCCAGCAGAGCCTCCCGACTCTCCCAGGCCACCCTGAGCAGCTCCCTCTTCCCTTTCCACAGACTCCGAGGAGCCTGTACCAGGCTCCCAGGACCTGCTGCTCTGCGCCAGGGGATGGCTCTCACATGTGATTTGTCTCTTGATGGGGTCGGGGGGAGTGGCAGGGGGGAGGCTGAGAGGAAGCCTTCAAAGACATATTTCAGAGAGGCAGTGGAAGCCGAAACCGGTTTGGCTCAGTGGATAGAGCGTTGGCCTGTGGACTCAAGGGTCCCAGGTTCGATTCCGGTCAAGGGCATGTACCTTGGTTGCGGGCACATCCCCAGTAGGAGATGTGCAGGAGGCAGCTGATCGATGTTTCTCTCTCATCGATGTTTCTAACTCTCTATCTCTCTCCCTTCCTCTCTGTAAAAAATCAATAAAATATATTTAAAAAAAAAAAAGAGGCAGTGGAAAACAAAGGCTTTGGAGCCTCCTGATGAGAGAGCTGCTCCACAATCACAGTGAATATGCAGGCTTCCTCCTCCTCTCTCTCTAGTGAAATGCCCTCCTCTAGGGAATCCACACCACACGGACCAAACCAGCCCCGAACTGCAAAGAGAAACTGCTACAAATCAAAGCAAAAGACACAGGAAGGCATCTCCAAGAACTTGGCAATGAAAGACAGTTGTGTCTGAAGATTAAACCAACACAGAGCAGGTCAGAGCAGAGGCAGACACATCCTTGAGGAATCAGAATGGTGCCCAGACCGCATGACTGAGCACATGCATGAACAGCTTGGAAGTGGGATCCACGGGAAGGGTTGCCCAGCCAAGGGGTCAAAGTGTCCCCTATAAGCACGTGACACAAACACCTGGAAGCAACAAGAAGTGACAAAAAGAAACAATAAAAGAAGGTGCATAGGGTCAGTGACCTCAAAGCCAAGGAGCACAGCCACCGCCTCTCTACAACACCTGTGGCCAGTTTCTGGGAAGCATCCGAGTGTGGGGACCCGCTGGCAGGCACAGAATCACACAGGCAAAGGGGCAGTTCCAAGAGCGACAGCCTGTGTGTCTGAGGCACCCTTCCACGCTGGCCAAGGATGCTCTAACTGGAGGGGGAAGGAAGGGCTGCATCAGGGCTGCAGGCTCTGACACTTGCCTGACCGGAACGCACAGAACTGCCCTCCACTCCCAGAAGGAGCGGGGGCAGAGTGACTCCTCTGAGGGAGATGGGTCAGCCCAGCTCTGACCCACTCCGTTTTCCTTCCCTGCGGCTACCAGGCTGGGCAGAGAGAGGTGACCTCCTGCTGCCTCCTCCTCCTCCTCCAAGAGGTGAGCTCACCTGAGTGGCCATCGCTCTGTCCTAGCCTCTGCCACTGCACCTGCCTGGGGGAGGGGAAGCTCACTCTGTGCTCCGCCTATGACTGGGTTGGTAACCTCAGTTTCTGAAGCAAGTTACAGGAAGCTCCATTTGGGGCTGTGTGCCATGCTGTAGTTGCTAACTTGTCTATGCCTGTATTAAAGCAGACACTGAATTTTATTTTATTTATTTAAAATATATATATATATTTCAGCCTCAAACTGATTGTCAAACTGCAGCGGGAAGACCAGGGAGGGTTGGGGGGCAGGAGGGAGGGGGGTAAGAGATCAAC
>NW_005370085.1:1039265-1044490 GCF_000412655.1 Myotis brandtii | reverse complement strand
CGATCAGCTGCCTCCTGCACATCCCCTACTGGGGATATGCCCGCAACCAAGGTACATGCCCTTGACCGGAATCGAACCTGGGACCTTTCAGTCCGCAGGCCGACGCTCTATCCACTGAGCCAAACCGGTTACGGCGACACTGAATTTTAATTCCCACCTGGCTCGGAGTCTACTTCTTTTTAAAAAAAAAAAAAAAAAATTTTTTTTTTTTTAAGGGAAGGGGGGAAACACCAATGATGAGAGAGAATCATTGATCGGCTGCCTCCTGCACGCCCCCTACTGGGGATTTGAGCCCACAACCCGGGCATGTGCCCTCATCAGGAATTGAACCGTGACCTCCTGGCTCATAGGTCGATGCTCAATCACTGAGCCATGCTGGCCAGGCCTGAGTCTATTGCTTAATTGACTCGGATTAGGGGATGGAGGTATGTGTCAACCCGCACCATGTCAAATTCACTCACCACTGTCCTCTGCGATCTGCCACACCTGCAGGTAACAACCTGGAAGGCCACTGGTCACCAGCAACCTATTTAGGAGGGATAGGAGATCTCCGTTCAGACAGTGAGCTCACCCACATCCCCCCAAGCCTTTCCACTCTCCAGCCCACTCAGCTTGAGATGCCTACATGCCCACCCTCAAGAAAGCTCAGGTCCCGTTACCCTCAGTTAACAGAGGCAGAGCAGGCTCGCTCCACTTTAGGGACAGGCCCATGGTCATGAGCGTCACGGGAGTGAGCCCAGGCTTCTATGTGGCATGAAGTGTCCCAGACAGGACACCAGCATGGAGCCTGAACACACAGCCGACCCAGACTCTCAGCATCTGCCAATGGAGCCATTCGCCCCCGCCACCCACCATCAACTCTCTGAGAAACCAAGAGCATCTTTCTACTCTGTCTATTTGGAGCAGCTCTGGAGATCTGTGGGTTATAGTCATTGAAAGGTCTGCAGAGGGACCATGAAGCCGCCAAACAATAGGTTCTTTGTATCCCAGATTTGTGTGTGTGCGCGCTCGCTCACATGTATCCAGGTGCTCAGGGGTTAGGGGCGGCGCGGTGATAAAGAGGCAGAATACCCTTGACATTTCCAGCCACTCCATCCTGAATGGAGGGTCTGAGTAACAGAGCTGACCATACCTGGTGTCTGGCACGTGCTTCAGATCAAAGATAGACCTGTCTGAAAATCCTCCGTGGCATACCTTGAAATCTCTTTCTGGGAATAAGCCCTGAAATACGGAAGGGTGGCCAATCAGATAGAGCCTGCTCTCCGAAGGGACCTTTCAGACTCGCTCTAGGTGAGAAGCCCGATACCAGCCTGGCAGGAGGCCACGGAGGCAGCTCTGCTGGCAACAGATGCTCCTCCCTGCAGGGCCCCGTGTGCTGCTATTTGTCCGTTGTCTCAGCTGCTTACATGGACAGCTTCCTTTCTTTCCTGCACGTCCAAAACCCTTCTGCTACCCTTTCCCCAGCCCCTTTCGTTCTAACACAAGTGTTACATTCCCGGCCTTCTTAGGAGAGTCACAAGGTTTAACAGCTTCATCAAAAAAAGCCAGAGCCACCGAAACCGGTTTGGCTCAGTGGATAGAGCGTCGGCCTGCGGACTGAAAGGTCCCAGGTTTGATTCCGGTCAAGGGCATGTACCTGGGTGTAGGGGGTGTGCAGGAGGCAGCTGATGAATGTTTCTCTCTCATTGATGTTTCAAACTCTCTATCTTTCTCCCTTCCTCTCTGCAAAAAAAAAAAATCAATAAAAATATATTTAAAAAAAAAAAAAAAAGCTAGAGCCCTGGCTGGGTAGCTCAGTTGGTTAGAGCATCATCCCAATATGCCGAGGTTGCGAGTTCAATCCCTGGTCAGAGCACATATAAGAAATCAGCCCCCCTAGCTGGTTTGGCTCAGTGGATAGAGCGTTGGCCTGTGGATGGAAGGGTCCCGGGTTCGATTCCGGTCAAGGGCACATGCCTGGGTTGTGGGCTCGGTCCCCAGTGTGGGGCAGGAGGTAGCCGATCCATGATTCTCTCTCATCATTGATGTTTCTCTCTCTTTCCCTTTCCCTTCCTCTCTGAAATCAATAAAAATACATTAAAAAAAAAGTCAACCAATGAGTGTATCAGTAAGTGAAACAACAAATCGATGTTTCTCTCTCTCCCTTCCTCTCTAAAATTAAATTTTTTAAAAAATATATTTTTATCGATTTCAGAGAAGGGAGAGGGAGAGAAAGATAGAAACATCAATGATGAGAGAGAATCATTGATTAGCTGCCTCATACACACCCCACACTGGGGATCGAGTCTGCAACTGGGCATATGCCCTGACCGTATGCTAGCTGGGCTAAAATTAATTTTTTTAATAAGGTGGAAGGTATCAGCCAACTAACATATCTCCATTTCTCATGCCACCTTCCATTGGAAATCAAGTGAGTTCTTCTAGTAATAAAAATATAACAACTACCAATTATCCAGCATTTACCGTATCAGGCACTGTGTTTAGTGGTTTACATACTTTATCACATTGAATTCTAGAAGTAGGTACTATAATTAACCCTACTCTAAAATGTCAAAAATAGCCCTAGCCGGTGTGGCTCAGTGGCTAGAGCATCGGCCTGAGGACTGAAGGGTCCTGGATTCAATTCTGGTTCAGGGCACATGCCTGGGTTCTGGGTTCAATTCCCAGGTAGCCAATCAACGATTCTCTCTCATCATTGATGATTCTACCTCTCTCTCCCTCTCCCTTCCTCTCTCTGAAATCAACAAAAAATAAATAAAATAAAACAACAACAACAAACACTATCCTTTAAAAAAAATAAAATGTCAAAAGTAAGGCCTGGGGAATTTAAACAATTTTTGAAGATCACAGAGGGGATTATGTTGTGAATTTGAACCTAAGTCTGTCTACCAGTCCATGCTCTTAGCTACTGGACTACTATCTCCATGTGAGGAACTGGAGGCAGGGAAAAAGGAAGTGGCACAAGAGGAAAACCCAGGGGTGAGGTGGGAGGTAAATCAGGTCTCTCATAAGGGCCCAGTCTGGGGAGCTCCTGGCTCAAGTCTGAGTGGTGGGGTGGGGAGATCAAGGGCGCTAGGTCGGAAATCTCCTCCAGGGCAACACCAGGCGGCTACGAACTCTTTTCTTTTGTCATATTCTCTTCTCTTGGCTTCTGAAACACTGACCTTTTCTGAGACTCCTCCTACTTTACAGATTATTCCTTCATAGTATTCCTTGTGAGTTCATTTTCCTCTGCCCATTCCTTAAATGTATCCTCTGAAGTTCTGTCTTTAGCCACCCTCCCCTCTTATTTCTTACTAAAGGCCTGGTGCATAAAATTCGTGCACTCAGTCCGGGAGCCCTCGAGGGATGTCTTACATCCTTAGTGCTGCTGGAGGTGGAGAGGCTGCCGCCACAACTGCGCTCACCAGCCATGAGCCCAGCTTCTGGCTGAGCAGTGCGCTCCCTGTGGGAGCACACTGACCACCTGGGGGCAGCTCCTGCATTGAGCGTCTGCCCACTGGTGGTCAGTGTGCGTCATAGCGACCAGTTGTTCAGCTGTTTGGTCGATTTGCATATTAGCCTTTTATTGTATAGGATACATTACACACATTCATTCTTAACCATTCTAAGGGTTTCATCCACCCTCTATATCCTAATGGCTCCAGGTATCTAATTTTGATAAACTAAAATGGACTTCTTCCTCTAGTAACCCTCTGTAATCACGGGAGGTTCCTTAGTACTTATCTATGTGCATATTTGCCTCCCTCTATTAGACTAGAAGGGCATGCCCAGGGTTTTTATCTCTCTCGCTCTCTTTCTTGTATCCAGGACAATAGCTGGTAGACAACAGGAGCTCCATAAAGGTTTAATAAATGACTAAAAGTAGACACATATACTCAGCATTTATATTTCAAATTACCTGGTTTTCTTTTACAGAAAGTCGGGGGGGTAACGTCAGGTGAAGAATTTCATTTTTTTTCAACTTTTCATAGCCAGCAACAAAAACTCCTGGAAAAAAGAAGCAGAAGTAGCTGTGACAAACTGCTAGAAAGACTGTGGACCATGGCTGGCTCTAGAAACTCCACCAAACCCATTAATACTCAGCCTTGTACTGGGGGATGGAAGAGATCTAGAACTCATTAAGCGCTGATGGAGCACAAAATTGCCACAAGTGAGCAAGGGGCCCTCAGAAGAGTGGGCTGGGTCCCTCTGGGCTGAGCTCTGGAGTCCCAGCCTGAGTGAGATTCCATCTCCTCACCTTTGTCACCAATCCATTCAAGGACACGAGTGGCTCCTGGGAGATCGAATGCATGGAAATCCTGGTACCTGCAGGAGAGGGACACAATGTCACACGGTGCCTAGCACTTGGCAGCTGTTCAAAGAACTCTGAGAGGCATCACGGTTTGGTGGCTGGAGGCCCAGGCTCTGGAGTCAGGCAAACCTGGAATCAAGTCTTGTTACACATTCTGCTCCCTGTGTGACCGGAACCAGGCCAGTCACAATAACCCTGAGCCCCCGGCCTCATCTGTAACACGGACCTCCCAGAGAACCCAGCCTTCGCCGGGTTGATGTGAAGAATCCATGAGACAGCCTAGCCCGTGGTCGGCAAACCGCTGCTCGTGAGCCACATGCGGCTCTTTGGCCCCTTGAGTGTGGCTCTTCCACAAAATACCACATGTGGGCCTGCCCGTACAGTGCGATTGAAACTTGGTGGCCCATGCGCAGAAGTCGGTTTTCGGCATGGGCGAGTCTATTTTGAAGAAGTACTGTTGATATTTGGCTCTGTTGACTAATGAGTTTGCTGACCACTGGTGCCGGTTTTGCTCAGTGGACAGAACGTGGACATGCGGATTGAAGGGTCCTGGGTTCCATTCTGGTCAAGGGCACATGCCCAGGTTGTGGGCTGATGATCCCCAGTAGGGGGCATGCAGAAGGCAGCTGATCAATGATTCTCTCTCATCATTGGTTTTTCCATTCTCTCCCTCTCCCTCTGCCTTCCTCTCTGAAATCAATAAAAAAAAATATTAAAAAAGAATCCGAGACAATTAATCTGGGGTTCAATTCAGAGGCTGGTGCAAAATAACTGGTCACTAATTACCCTGCACAACTCTGCTCTTACTAGTGCCTCACACAACTTGCGCCCGCAGGGTTGTGCCATCTCCCAGAAGCGGGATCCGAGGCCCAGACGGAGTCCTCGTGCGGTCCCGCCCCGTCCGCGGGCATCACCCGCCCGACCTGGATTC
>NW_005370085.1:1034600-1039124 GCF_000412655.1 Myotis brandtii | reverse complement strand
CTCGCGCCCGCCCGCCCCGCCAGCTCAGACCCGAAAGCCCGGTCCCAGGTCCACACGACTTACAAGCGCAAGGATTCCACCAGCCAGTCCTCCGCGGACTCCATGGCAACTGTCGCTCAGGTAGCTCACTTCCGCCACCCCACTTCCGCCTCAGAACCTTCCGGGCGGGAGGGGCCTTCTCGCGAGGAGAGGGCGCGTCCTGCTCCGACGCAGGGGGCGTGGCTTCACGCCAGGGGCGGGGCTAGAGTTTCCTGAGCGCCGCCACGTACCCTTGCTCTGCTAGGTTAGGGCTTCTCCGGGCAAAAGTACGTAGAATCAGGGATTCCCGGGATATCAGCTCCGGCCCGGGCCTGAGGGACCAAATACGGTTCGTTTTACGACCGGGTATTTGCAGATCTAGAGGGCCAAGGCCAGATAAGATACAGGACGGCCGGTTAAATTCGAATTTTAGGTAAACAACGGAACGTTTTTTCTTGTATGTCCATGCAATATTAGGCCATCTTATACGAAAAAAAGGATTGCTTATCTGAAATTCGAATTGAACTGGGTGTCCTTTATGTTTTGCTAACTTTGGCAATCCTACGGAAAGCCAGAGAAGAGTGAGAGAGGACAGCAGGGTCTGGATCCCAGCTGGCCCGCACCCTTGTGGGCGCTGGGGGTTTCCCTCAAAGCTTGGCATGAGCATGAAATGAACGGGGTAAGCAAAGCCCCGGGTAATGTAGGTGTAGTGTAGGCAGCTGCCTTTTATGGGCGAGGAAACCTGAGAGACTTGCTTGTGCCAGTAGGTGGCAGAGAAGAACCAATTGCCTGGCACAGGACCTGGTGTACAGCAGGTGTGGAGTACCTGTTTGCTGAATGAGCTAGTGAGGTGTCCTGAGTCAGTGCCAGGCTGGTACCATGGAGTGTTCTGGGCATTTTGGAGCCAACCCCATCTCCAGCCCCCTTCCCCCCACCCCATCCCCTCAAACACACTGGAAGGAGAGGACCAGACATTCTATGTAAAGAGCAGGGTTTTATTCACAACTTCAACAGGGAAGCAAGAAATACAGCAGGAACGTAAGTTGTGTCTGCACTGGTGATATTCCTGGTGACCCAGCCAGAAATCACAGTAATGGAGTAACAGAGATTTGAGCCCAGAATTTACATCCAGATGGGGCCACTACCAGGGTCCCCTTCAGCACCTTCCCGGGGTGCGCACAGTCTAAGCCACGTTGTGTCTTCCTCATTAATGGCATCACTTCTGCAGCGTTTGCACCAGCAGCCTCCTATACTGAAGGGGAACACAGAAGAGCTGACCTGGGCACAGGGAGCCAATAACAGGGCATTCTGCCATTCCTAAGTGCTAGGCATCCAGAGTGAGACAGGGACAGACTCTCGTCTGAGGCAGGCAGCCCCCACCCCCCCTCTGCCCCCAGCACCAGAAGAAGGGTGATTTTCTCACATTAACAGCCCAAACCTCAGAGTGGTCATGACATTCGTGGGAGACCATGGAAGTAAATTCCAAGTAGGGTGGCTGGCCCTCTGCCAGTGTTAGCGTTTTCACTTCCTGACACCTCACTTCTGAAGCCTGTCCCCAGGGCTAGGTACTGCTTCCTCTGAGATTCTCTAGTTGGTCTGCTCGTTTCAGGCCGCCCCCCCAGAGGTAACATTGTCTCCCTTCAGAGTAGCCAGCCCTTTCATCAGCCCTTTCATCCGAGGTCCCCAGGGGCAGGTGGTTCTGTGCATCAGGGGAGTCACAGCTGCATCTGCTCTAGGGCATGCCCCTCCCTTCTTTCAAAATGTACACTTTATACGCTAGGCACAGTGGGAGATTTAAAGGTGAGCTAGGCCCAGCCAGTGTGGCTCAGTGGTTGAGTGTCGACCTATCAACCAGGAGGTCAATGGTTCGATTCCCGGTCAGGGCACATGCCCAGGTTGTGGCCTCAATCCCCAGTGTGGGTTGTGCAGGAGGCAGCCGATCAATGATTCTCTCTCATCATTGATGCTTCTATCTCTCCCTCCCTCTCCCTTCCTCTCTGAAATCAATAGAAATATATTAAAAACAAAGGTGAGTCAGCAACAGGTGGTGCCAGAGATCTCAGACCATCCAGCTCCCATTTACTAAGCGTTTTCTATGTGCCTGGCGTCATGCTGAGCAAATGATACGGTCTCATTTAACGGGAAATGGCACTGTTATTCCCATATTATGGGTGAGAAAGATGAGGCTTAGAGAGGTTAAGTGACATTTCTAAGGTCACACAGCTACTAAGAGCTAGGTTTTGAATCTAGCACACTGTCACCAGAACCCACCCCTACCACTCACTCTGCCATCCACACACAGCACACCGTACCCGGGAAGGTGGTGTGGGACAGGGACCACCCCAGGGGCAGGGAATGGCTACAGACTAAGGCTGGCTTGGTCAACCAAGGGTGATTTTAACCCCCACTCATTTCCCTTTGCTAGAGCACCTGTGGCAATATCTGAAGGCATTTTTGGTTATCACAGTTGGGGAGGTGGGGGATGCTCTGGTGGACAGAGACCAGGGACGCTGCTAAACTTCCTGTGATGCACAGGACAGCCCCCACAGCCAGACATTCTGTCAAGAGTGTGCTGAGGTGCCCTAACCGGTTTGGCTCAGTGGATAGAGCGTCGGCCTATGGACTCAAGGGTCCCAGGTTCGATTCCGGTCAAGGACATGTACCTTGGTTGTGGGCACATCCCCAGTAGGGGGTGTGCAGGAGGCAGCTGATCGATGTTTCTCTCGCATCGATGTTTCTAACTCTCTATCCCTCTCCCTTCCTCTCTGTAAAAATTCAATAAAATATATTAAAAAAAAAAAAAAAAGAGTGTGCTGAGGCTGAGAAGCCCTGCCATAGGCCACTGAGGCAGAAGACAGTCTGGGAAGAGCACTGGTCAAGGTGAACAAGGTCGGACTCTGTCTCGGCTGCTAACTGAGTCTTATCTCCCCCTCTGTGGGCCTCAGTGTCCCAACTCTAACCACAAGCATATTCAGGGCACAGCAAGGGTGGACAGGTGGGGTGGGGATACGTTTGTCTGGACTGTGGGCGGAAGGTCCAGCTGCAAGAGGCTGGATAATCCTAGGCTGTGACCTCAGAGTGGGCAATCAGAGGGGAAACTTCTCCCCCTACTTCTTACTCCCTGGGGTTTGCTGGGAAGGTCAGCTTCCTTTCTCTCTCTCTTTTTCTTCTTTATTATTTAGCTTCCTTTCTTATTTTAAAATTTTTTTCTTTCTTTTGATTTCTTCACCTTCTTTTATTTCTTTTTCTTCTAGTATTTTTTATTAACTTCAGAGAGGAAAAGAGAGAGATAGAGAAATCAATGATGAGAGAGAATCATTGATAGGCTGCCTCCTGCACGCCCCACACTGGGGATGGAGCCCACAACCCAGGCATGTACTCTTGACTGGAATCGAACCCGGGACCCTTCAGTCCGCAGGCTGACACTCTATCCACTGAGCCAAACCAGCTAGGGCGTCACCTTCCTTTCTTTGGAGTCCTCTCCCTTTTAGCTCTGGATCACAAAGAGAGCCTGGAATCCCTGGATTTCTGGGGCCCATCACACCTGGTTGGGCAGGCACACCCTAATCCCAAGGCTGGACCCAGGGGCAGCCCTGGCTAAGCCTTTCCTGGGCCAGTGGTGGGGGCCTGGCTCACCTGGGTGTGAGGTGCTGGGCCGCCGGGGCTCATGCCCAGAGCTTTCTTCAGCAGGAGGATCCTGAGCAGATCATGACTCAGCTGCAGTCTCTGGTCCCCCAGAGAGGCGTGGGGAGCTGTCTCCAGTAGGGATGAGCCGGGGGGCTCCAGACTCTTCTTGCCCATGAAGTGACCTAGAAAAGAGGTTCCGATAAAAAAAAAAAAAAAAGAGGTGCGACACAAGGAAGTCAGGGAGCAAGGATCCTATCACAGTGGGAAGCTCCCATCTCTCCCACCTTTTAGTTCTCATGGAAGGAACATACTCCTCACCAAGGAGCCGTAAAGACCCTTGTGGTGGCAAAGCCTGTGTCTCAACTTTTCCTGAACAGGTGGAGGGGGTGGAGAGGATGGCGCAGCTAGAAGGTGGGATGGGCCAGGGCCAGCTCTGCCAGTTGTGCTGCCTGCTTGGAAGTGGACAATGAGGAGGTTTCTGGACGGAGGAGGTGCAGGGGGAAGACAGAAGTTAGCAGAGTCGGTAGGTCTTGTTTAAACAGAAGAAGGGGCAGAGGTCTGAGGCAGATGGAGCACCCAGCTCAGCCTTGTTTGAAACTAGCTGAGTGATCTCAGTCACTCTCTCACCTGCCTGGGTCTCAAGTTCCCCATCTGAATTAGAGGAGTTCCAGGGTCCCCACCAGCCCAGGCACTGATGTCTGTGGCTGCGGGGCGGCCAGAGAAGGAAAAGGGGATGAGAACATGCTGGTGAGGGGCGCTTGCCCGGGTCCCAGAGACTCACCGGTGGCCCAGAGGTTGCCCCGCGGGTGCACGCGGATTTTGCCGGCCCGGCTGCGGGGCTCCCGGAGGTCCCAGCTGAGTGAGGCGGCGCTGGCAGCC
>NW_005370085.1:1026168-1034167 GCF_000412655.1 Myotis brandtii | reverse complement strand
CCTGACCCGCCCCCCAGTGCCCGCCCCGCCCCATCAGCCCTGCTCCCAGGTCTTGGTCAGGGGCCCCCACAACCTGCACACCCGCACTCCCGCCCCAGTGGCCTCCGCTTCCTCATGCTAAGGACCTGGCCCTCCCTCTCCACTCCCACCCGCTTTCGCCCAACGGGGGATGATTCCACCTCTAAGCCCCTCTTCATGAGGGCAAAACTGGGGGCGAGGATGCCGCCTCCCTTGTCGCAAAGGCGTTAGTGCCCCCCAAAGTGCCAGGTACTAGAGGAGCTCCCTCCCCCGGGGGCTCTGTCCGCTCACTCGCCAGAAACCACGGCAGGCGCCTGGGATGGGGAAGTAGAACGGCGGTGGGATAAGGGGACGCCCCTCCCGTCCCCGCCCTGCTGGGGAGAGCCTGGCCATCAGTTGGGCAGGAGGAAGCAGATCTCCGGGTCAGGGGAGTGAGCACTGGACTAGGAGTCCATATACCAGCCGGGTGACGTCCTGGAACTTCACTGTCTTCAACTACAAGGTGGGAATAACTACACTGCCCTGTTTTTAATCCTTTTACAGTTTTTAGCGGTTTTCGTGTGGCCGAAAGCAGCAGTCCTACAGCACTGCCTGCTCCCACTCAGCCCTGCCCCCTCCCAACCGGAGGGCCAGTGGTTCTAGGAAGGAACTTCTGGGTCCGTGGCATCGCTTTATGAGCAAAGAAGCTGCGCTCCAGGAAAAGACACTTGCTTTGGCTTAAATGTTTACTACACAATAATGTTCAGAGCACTATGCTGGGCACTGAAGGAGGGGAAACAAAAGATAATTACCTGGCCCAGCCACGGTGGCTCAGTGGTTGAGCATCGACCTATGAACCAGGAAGTCACGGTTCTATTCCCAGTCAGGGCACATGCCCAGGTTGTGGGCTCGATCCCCAGTGTGGGGCGCGCAGGAGACAGCCGATCAATGATTCTCTCTCATCATTGATGTTTCTCTCTCTCTCCCTCTTCCTTCCTCTGAAATCAATAATAATAATTTTTAAAAAGGTAATTCCCTTCTCCAAAGGGAGTCAACCATCTCATGGGAGAGACGAGTACACAGGAGGGGAGTGCAGACCAACCCCTGGACCCTGGATGCTTCCCTGAAACACTGCACACTGTGGCTGTGACAGAACCTGCTCAATGATGGCCCTGCTGCCTGCTGGCTCTGTGAACCCCCCTGCTCCCCAAAGGGGAAGCATATATGAGAACCTGCTTGTCATGCTGAGCCCCCAGGAGCATGACACACAGGGCAGGGACACCCCACTTCTAACCCTGGCTTTCCCCCCAATCTCCTTGCTTCTCATCGCCCACCCTGGCATTTACACCTCTCTGCATTCTTGTCACTGCTTAGCCATGGTGTACAGATACAGCTCTTATCACCTCCCGTAATAGTCATCCCCTTGCGGCCCCCTCCCTCTCCTCTCATCAGCCACACGCCCACCCTATCTTCTCTGGTTCTCAGTAATTGGTGGGCACACACAGGAGCTGGCAGAGTGCTTGAGGGAATCTTATTTGGTGGGTTTGTTTCTCACTGTATAACTGGAAACAGCTCAGGGGTTGAGCCACTCGCCCAGACATCACACTGGAATCAGACTTCGGGTCTGTCTGGACCTCTCCCCCAGGGCAGATGCAGCCTTGCCTAAACCACACCCACTCTGTTTTACCATCCCAAGTTTAAACATCACGTTCCTTTAGACTTCCCAAGGGGAGAGGGAGCAGGCACTGAATTTCCAGTGTCACCTCTCTTCTGCAGGGGACCCTGGGATTCTGCTCTGACAGGTTCATGTACACTTAAGCCAAGTCTCCTCTGACACAGCCGGTTCACGGCTCCAACCACAGCCCTGAGACTGACCGCCGATGCCCTTGGGATCCTTTTGTCTGTCTGCCTAGAACAGGCAAAAAGGGCTCTGAGGACCCTGGAGAAAGCAGGGTGGCAGCTGCACAGCCAGCTACAAACACAGGAATGAGAAGCACCAGGCACAGCAGAGGGCGGCTCGGCCAAGACAGCACTTCTAAGTGGGATCTCCTGGGAGTACGAGGCTCTGGGCTTATTTTTTATTTATTTTCATTTTTTAAAAAACTTTAAAAAAATATATTTTTATTGATTTCAGAGAGGAAGGGACAGGAAGAGAGAGATAGACACCAATGAGAGGGAATCGTTGATCGGCTGCCTCCTGCATGTCCCCTACTGGGGATCGAGTCCACAACCCAGGCGTGTGCCCTTGATCGGACTCGAACCCAGGACCCTTCAGTCCGCAGGCTGAGGCTCTATCCACTGAGCCAAACCGGCCAGGGCGAGGCTCTGGGTTTAGAACAAGGACGTCAGCTGCCCACAGCCTGTTCCCCAAGTCTACGATGATGGCCAGGGAAGTCCAAAGGCCTCCATCCATCCCACGGGGAAGACTGACAGTGAGTCACATGGAGGTGCAGGGGGAAGCTCTGAGCACTCTGGGCCCTTCCCAGGTTTCTACAACATTCAAGGACATCCATGGACAATGCAAAGAAGATCCACAGGATAATCCAAGCTCCAAAAAAGGAGGAAAAGATACATGGCAAATCCCGTTATAACCGATAAAACATTTCAATTGCACCATGGCTATTTTTTGTTTTGTTTTGTTTAATCCTCACCTGAGGGTAGGTTCTTACTGATTTTTTTTTTGGGGGGGGGGGCATCGATTGGTTGCCTCTTGTAAGTGCCCCGACCAGGGACTGAACCCACAACCTAGTATGTGCCCTGACTGGGAATTAAGCCCCAAACATTTCAGTGTACAGCATGAGGCTCTACCAAATGAGCCGCCCGGCCAGGGTTGCACCCTGGGTTTTAATCAAAGACTGCTTGAAATAAAGGACATTTTTTGCTGTATTTTCATTACATTGGAATCCATTACAAGTAGCACCTTTCATAACTGAGTCTTTGTTGCTTTCTAAAAGCACTTACACGCATGCTCCTTGGTCACCAACATGATTTTGATGTAGTAAAGACTACTACTGGGGTGGGGGGGGGCAATGGGGGGGTTAAGGACACATATGTAATATCTTAATAAAGGAAAGACTACTATTATGCCCATTTTACAGATGAGTTAACTCATGCACAAGGCATTAATTGCAGAGAAACTAAACATATGGAGAAAACCAAAGTGTGGTGGTTTTCAAACACATGAAAGGTACAGAGGACAACAGAGAAAGTGAAAGCAGAAATTTTAAATTAGACATTTCTAATAAAAGAAATGATGACAAGCACAGAGCTGCTCAGAGTAGGGAAGTGTAAAGTCACTCTCCTGGCAAATTTCTGAGCACAGATCCCCATCTGTGTGGGCTGGGGAGCTGGAGGGAGACATCCTGAGATATCTCAGGTCCTTCTCTTTAGTTTCAGAATAAGAAAGCCGCTGTAGAGTCAGGAAAACAGCAGAATCTTTAAGGGAGGCTAAAGGGAGAATCAGGAATAGTTCATACAGTTTCCCAGAGTCAGAGAGATTAGCTAGAAAATCAGAACATTAGTCATTAATAAGGGAATATTTCAGAAACTGAAACTGTCAAAATACTTTTTAAAAAATTTTTATTTTATTTTTTTACATGTTTTTATTGATTTCAGAGAGGAAGGGAAAGGGAGAAAAAGATAGAAACATCAATAATGGTAAGAGAGAATCGATCATCGGCTGCCTCCTGCACCCCCCTACTAGGGATCAAGCCCGCAACCCGGGCATGTGCCCCTGACTGGGAATCGAACCCGGAATCCTTCAGTCTGCAGGCTGATGCTCTATCCACTGAGCCAAACCAGCCAGGACCAAAATACTTTTTTTTTTAAAAAGGCAATATTCACAAAAGGAGAAAATATGGTCGGTGTGGCTTAGATGACTGAGTGTCGCCCCATGCTCCAAGAGATCGCCCGTTCAATTCCCAGTCAGGGCACGTGCCAGGCTCAATCCTCAGTAGGGAGCCTGTTTCTCTCTCTCCCTCCCTCCCTCTGCCTCCCTCCCTCCCTCTTAAATGAGAAAGTGATGACAATCCTCATAGTGGCTAAGAAAGCTAAGCAGCTGCTCTCAGGGAAATGGCACAGATGGCTAGGGAAGGTATGGATATCTAAGGAAGTGAGATGCCCAGGCCCAGCCTTTGTAATTATTTGCGTTTGGATATAATCGTCACGAGTTTCAGGAGGCATTTCAGTAGCTGAAGTAAACACTCTTTAAACCTCAAAGACGTTTAAAGGCTTGGAAATCTGCCTGAGAATCTCACTATATCTAGATTGACTATTCTGAGCAAATCCAGAAAAGAACAACGCAGAACCTCTACAGAACAACTCCCAGGGGCTTTGCAATAGTGGGGTTTATTCCAAGTAAGAGTCTCAATAGACGCTATAACAGTAGAAAATGGGTTACAACACCCAGCACTGTGACACGATAAAGAGACTGACTTCAAGCTCTGGCTCCATCTTCCACGAACCAGAAGATGCTGGGCAAAGCTCAACTTCCGTTTTCTCTTTTGTAAAATGGAGTTTATTTTGAGGACTAAATGAAAGAAAATAAAAATCTATTATAAACTCAAAAGCACTTAGCAGAGCACAGGGCGAATTCTATGTCCTCAGTATTATTAGCTGGACCCCGGGAAAGCAAAGCCTGCTGTAAGCCTGAAGCCTGTTACAGGGCAAGGTTCCCTGGACAGCAGCGAAGGCCCTGGTGTTGACACAAAGTCAACAAAATGCCTGGCAAATGCCTATTCACCATGAGCTTCTTGATAAACTAACATGCTAGCATATCTACCTCTCTTTTGACCAATTCCAAGAAACAAGTTCTATACAAAGTTCTCTCTTTTTCACTTAACTAAGTTGCCAGGCTGACAGCTTTGATCAAACTTCATGCTAGTTGATTTAATTACTTGCCTGACGTAAGTCCTGAGAACAAATCCTTTAACTAGACTCCTGGAATTAAACCTGGAACCCAGCTAACCCATGTCAACAAACTGACCAACTGCAGGGAGGGCTCAAGAGAAAGGATTCATCATCGAGGCGTTCCAGAAACTTCCAAGGTTCGTAGAACAACAATCTGCAGTTTAAGTCATATTCAATATAGTAACCTAACTGTATGGAAGAGGAATAACTGTTGTTTTATAACACGAACTTAAGAAAAAGCAGGACAAAATATTCTCAGCTGGTGAGGATAAGAGGTTGGCTGTAATAGACCTGAGGGGAATTTTATCAGAATGGAGAAGAGGTATGAAATTTTTATGTTTCTTAAAAGAGGCTATGAGTTTGAGAAGATTAGGAGCACTGCTTCACTGGAAAGCTAGAAGGCTCCTGGCTGATTAAGCGTGGAGCCGGTCTTCTGTCAGGTGGCTCTTGGCAGAGGCTGCAAACTATACCTACACTGAAGAAGCAACCCCTGAAACAGCTCAAACAAACATTAGGCTCAGTGTCTAGAGCAGGCATGGGCAAACTACGGCCCGTTTGAAATGAATAAAACTAAAAAAAAAAAAGACCGTACCCTTTTATGTAATGATGTTTACTTTGAATTTATATTAGTTCACACAAACACTCCATCCATGCTTTTGTTCCGGCCCTCCGGTCCAGTTTAAGAACCCATTGTGGCCCTCGAGTCAAAAAGTTTGCCCACCCCTGGTCTAGAGCATCGGCCTGAGGACTGAAGAATCCCAGGTTCGATTCTGGTCAAGGGCATATGCCCGGGGTTGTGGGTTCAATCCCCAGTAGGGAGCATGCAGGAGGCAGCCAATCAATGACTCTCTATCATCATTGATGTTTCTATCTCTCTCTCCCTCTCCCTTCCTCTCTGAAATCAATAAAAAATAATTAAAAAAAAACATACAACAAAACAAAAACAAACAAACATCAGGCTAATGAATACAGGGATTACAGAACAACAGCACACAGTGCCCTTGCAAGGAGGTCCCAGAAGAGAAATTTCTTGGTCCCCGATATCACTACAAGTTGTTGATTTTTATTCATGGTGCCTATTCCATAAAGAACAGACATGATTATTTCCCTCTTTACATCAACCCTGAAGGAGCTGAGAACCAACCAGACAACAGAATCTTTCAACGTGTTTTACCATCTATGTTCTCATCCTTTCCTCTTCCCACACTATTTCAATCCCAAATTCTTCAATTATTTTATATATCTCATCATATGCCTTATATATATAGCATCTTAGGGAGCCAGTCCAAATCCCTTTTGGAACAACTCAGGGTATAAATAAATCTAAACTGTGCAAAGCACTATGACGAGGACCAGGGGACACACCAGGATAAATCAGAGGCTGGCCTTCTTGCCTTAATGCCTTCAGGGAGCTGGTCGGAGGGGGACACACATCACACGGTATCACAGAGGAGCATGAACAAAGTCTGGCAGCACCGAGCAGGAAGCACTGTGCACTTGAGAGCTCAGTTGAGAAGAAAAGCACTCCTCTTTTGAGCTCCCTGTGCACCTCTCTACCACTGCACCTAGGATCCTATGTGGAAAAAATCTGTTTCAAGTTGCCTCTGTTAAGGCACTGGGTTCCTGGCAGAGGAGGGACCTGGTCTTACTCATTTTGCATCCCCAGGGCCTAGCCCAAAATCTGGCACAGAGTAGATGCTCAATAAATGTCTGCTGGATGAGAAAGCTTTTAGCAGGTAGAGCAGTGAGCTGACACTCCAGGGAAAGCGACCAGCAGAAGCAAAGACTGGAGGGTCTGTACAAGTGAGACCAATGTCAAGGGTACCAGAATATGGAATATGCTGAGAGCTGAGGGCTTAAGCATGACACTTTGGACACTTTGAAGGTGATGTCTTCACTATTTTTAAAAATATATTTTTATTGATTTCAGAGAGGAAGAGAGAGGGAGAGATAGAAACATCAATGATCAGAGAGAATCATTGATTGGTTGCCTCCTGCACGCCCCCTCACGGGGGATCGAGCCTGCAACCCAGGCATGTGCCCCCGACTGGAAATGAACCTAGGACCCTTCGGTCCACTGGCTGACGCTGTATCCACTGAGCCAAACCGGCTAGGGCTTCACTATTTTTTGATAGCACCTGCATATTCTAGTCTCTCACACTTCTTCTTTTTTTAAATATATATATATTTTATTGATTTTTTACAGAGAGAAAGGGAGAGGGACAGAGTGTTAGAAACATCGATGAGAGAGAAACATCGATCAGCTGCCTCCTGCACACCCCCCACCGGGGATGTGCCCGCAACCAAGGTACATGCTCTTGACCAGAATCGAACCCAGGACCCTTCAGTCCGCAGGCCAACACTCTATCCACTGAGCCAAACTGGTTAGGGCTCTCACACTTCTTGGTCTGGTACTCCTTACAGTCCTAGTAAACTAGAGAGGATAGTGACAAAGATAGACTCAGCTGGAAAAAAAGAACAGCCTACACAGGCTGGCCCGACTGGAGGAAGCACCTTGAGGGATGTGGACAATCCATTCAGCTGCTAGAATCAGCTAGATCATTTCTGAAGCTCAACAGAGTGACACGTGTCATAAGAAGGCTGCCTCAGATGCTGAGATACCCCAAGTTCTAAGGGGTCACTTGGACTTGGAAACAACTTGTGCAAATGCCCAACAAATGCACTCAAGGATAACAGAGCCTTTATTCCAAGACTAGGTTCTCTCAGAAGCCTGAGATTCCCTAAGAAATCAAACCAGTACTCCTCCCATGGAGAAAGAGCACACAGAAGAGTCCAAGGGCACCACACAGAAGAAAACAGGATTAACATGAACAATTATGAGGAGGGAACATGCTGTTTAAACGGAACCATAGACAGGGAAAATTTTCAGATTCAAATTTGGCAAGACCAAGATAATGTACTTAGTAAATAACAGGGAAGTACAAATTGCTTTAATGATTCATATGCTCTGCCCCAGAATAACAGCTCAGTAATAATGCTACCCTAAGTTACTGCCTCTGGTTCCAACTCATTGTTATGCTGAACAGTTGGTCTATGCTGCTAGATGCTACAGGGAAAAAGAGAGCAGTATCTT
>NW_005370085.1:1024139-1025264 GCF_000412655.1 Myotis brandtii | reverse complement strand
TTTATTGATTTTTTACAGAGAGGAAGGGAGAGAGACAGAGAGCCAGAAACATCGATGAGAAAGAAACATCGACCAGCTGCCTCCTGCACATCTCCCACTGGGGATGTGCCCACAACCCAGGTACATGCCCTTGACCGGAATCGAACCTGGGACCCTTGAGTCCGCAGGCCGATGCTCTATCCACTGAGCCAAACCGGTTTCGGCAGATTTATATTTTTGATATTTATTTTATATATTTGTTAAATGCCATTTAACAAAAATCAACCAAAAAAATGAGTTCGTGTGTCACCTCTGACACGCGTGTCATAGGTTCGCCATCACCAATCTATAAAATGCACTCGAGGAGCTCACAATGTGAGGGTGGAACTTGAGGCCATATCCAAAAACTTACACCAGTAACACAAGGCTGCAAATGCTGACTGAGAGAGGAAGAACAACTGTGAAGAAAGCGAGACGCAGACAA
Organism: Myotis brandtii; assembly: GCF_000412655.1. Lineage (NCBI taxonomy): Eukaryota > Metazoa > Chordata > Mammalia > Chiroptera > Vespertilionidae > Myotis > Myotis brandtii. The sequence goes on along the minus strand of NW_005370085.1, from coordinate 1,024,801 downwards.
GCAGAAATGAGAGTATGAGGTAAGTGGGAAAACAGCGGTACAGCCCAAGGGTGCTTCGTGTTAGCTAAATTCCAAGTTTGAACTTCACACATAGGTAATATGTAGGGTAAACAAAATTTATAGTCCAAGTTTGGCTCAGTGGATAGAGTACCGGCCTGTGGTCCTGGGTTTGATTCCAGTCAAGGGCATGTACCTACGATGCAGGCTCCTCCCAGGCTCGGGCCCTGGTCGGGGGCTTGTGCAGAAGGCAACCAATGGATGTGTTTCTTTCACATTGATGTTTCTCTCTGTCTTTTCCTCGCTCTTCCTCTCTCCCTAAAAACCAATGGAAAAATACCGAATGAGGATTAACAACAAAAAAGTATAGTCCAAAGAGATACTTCTCAGAGTAATGGGGGTGCTGAAATAAAGTAACAGGTGGCAAAGGCCTAAGGGAGGCACAGACTGGCACGCTGCAGGGCAACTGGAACATATAGTCACCCTAGCGACAGGGAGCCACTGGATGAGCTCCTGGATTAGGTGATGGCAGTGGCAATAGAAGGATGGGGGCAAATGCAGAACTAGTAAGTGACTAAATGCAGTGGGAAAATGAAAACTCTATGTGAATGTGCCTTCAAAGAAAAGGTGAAATTGGAGGGGTGGGGGGGGGGGGGGGGGTTTGG
>NW_005370085.1:1007105-1023631 GCF_000412655.1 Myotis brandtii | reverse complement strand
GATGAGTAACAGCCAAGAGATGATCCCATTATCAAATTCTCATTTGAAGTTTTATTGATTCTTATTCTTTTTGATTCCGTTCACTCGTAATGGATACTAGTAAGCCTTCCCAGATTTCAGAGCGCTTATAATTCCATTAAAACACTAAATTAAACATCTCTGGTAGTTCTTACATTTTCAAAGAGCTTTTCATTATACTTACAAATACAACCTCCCAGTTTTAAGTCCTATGCTTTAGCACTAAACTAGAGAATATAAAAACTGGGAAAAGAATACCTGTTGCCATATATTTTTATTATTGACTAGTAGAGCAATTCAATATTAATACATGATTTGATTACTTTTCAGGGAAATGTAGTTGTTGCTTCCAACTACAGCATCCAGCAAAGGAAGAAAAACAGTAATTTCACAAAAGTGGGTGTGAAAGTATGCAAGTGAGAAAAAATATTAACGTTTTCTTCCCCATGAGTATATGAGGAGAAAGCTGGACTGCGGAGGGTGAGAGGACAAGGTAGTTTACCCTCGGGCAGCTGGGGTCCCAGAGGAGTCCTGGTTTGTAAACAGCCAGGGCACGAATGCTGGGAGCAGCTCCCCAGCCTCTGCAGGCCACGAGGAGGGAAAAGTGAGGGAAGTAGCCATTTTGTGCCATCCACACCCGGGGCTATTTTACGGCGCTCTGCTCTGCTGGGCTCATGAGAAAACAGAGGCCTCCCAGACAGGTCCAAGGAAGCACTTGTTAGCTGCGACTTGCCAAGTTTCTCCCTCTGTTGGGCTCATTAAGAGCCCATATCCAAAGCTTGAAGGCTAAAGCCTTGTTAATGGCTTCAGGATGGCACTGTTCTCCACAGGGGAGGCCTTCAGAAGATCAATTGTCCCTATTCCCATTCCATTAGCATTCAAGTATGAACTGATTCCCACTTTAGTGGAACAAATAGAGAAAGAGTGCATTTAGCCCAACACAGAAAACTTGCTTACTTTGAGATTTCACATTAATATAAGAAGAAAACAAGGAGCCCTATCTGATTTGGCTCAGTGGACAGAGCGTCGGCCTGCAGACTAAAGGGTCCCAGGTTCAATTCCAGCCAAGGGCACATGCCTGGGTTGCGGGCTCAATCCCCCCCAGTAGGGGGCGTGCAGGAGGCAGCCACTCAATGATTCTCATCATTGATGTTTAATATTAAAAAAAGAAGAGAACAAGGAATTAAGAGTATTTTGTGATTCAAACACAATGGCTTACCCTACTCTAACTGCCTCGATAGTAAAAGAGGAAACATCTGGCTTTGCTTTCGATACTGGAAACCTTGTCTCCTAAGATTTGCAGAGCAAAGCCAGGAACTTAAGGTCCAGGCAAATCCTGGTTTAAAGGAGACGTGCTTGCCCTCCAGCACCTCCCTCCTCCCGCCTCCCGCCTCCAGGCAGATAGGGCTGCAAATGTGTCAAGTGTGGAAAAGGTTAGGAGTCTACAGCAGAGTGAGACTTTCTGGACCTTTAAGCAGCACTAGCTGGGTTTACACCCGACTGAGTCACACCCCGGTGAAGAATTTTGTGACTAAGAGACTTCCTATGAACGTCAGTGGCCACTCTGACATCACAAAAACAAAAAGAAACACAACAAACAAAGAAACAGTTGGTAGTGTGAGGACAATCTTCATAGCGCAAGGACTGGTCACATGGCAGCCTTTATCTCCCCAGGGGGCGCTGGGAACCAGAACTGAAAGGCAAACTGCAGAAAGCTTTCCCGACAAACACAAGTCAGGGATAAAGGGTTCAATATGCAAAGTCTTTTATTTAACATTTTAAAACGTTAAAACTTCCGACCACCTCCGTATGCGCCATTCCCATTAGAAGGAGGAACGGTGGCTTCAAACTCAGGCAGAGCTGCGTGTTCCTTACAGACTCTGTAGGCACTTTAGAAGTGAAGCTTGGCTTCAAAATACAAACACTGGGGGCTTTGGCTCAACCTTTTAATATAAAAAATCCACTGATGTACAAAAATGCGAAAGTGGGACAATGACAACATATGAAATCCTGTGATTGAGAGTCCCCTGGAGAGCGCCCAGTGGGGCACGCACACCTGCCCATACAGACTCTGGGTGGGAACATAAACGAATGCAAACCAGTGCTACCAGGAGGGGCCAGCATGTGTACGCGCCACTCCGCCAGCCACAGACCAACATCTACTGCAAACATCAGTAACACAAAGTACGGCACCTCCCAGGAACAGCAAGGCAGCTTCTTACTCACGATGAACCAGCACGAATAGGCCCAGCAGAAAGAGTACTGCATACTGGAAGAGAAACAGCCAGTCAGGGGAGCGTACGGGCTCTCGAGTCCTCAGACCTAACAAATAAACTGGCCTTTGTGACCAGAATACAACATTCAACTACCCAATTAGTCTTCTCTTTTAAGGGTCCATTTAATTAGTTCCCAAAATTGAGCAAAAGATCACATTTTTAATGAAACATAAAGTACATGATCTTTTTTTTAAGTCCTTATTGCTGAAAGTATTACAGACCTCTCTCCCCCGGTGACCTCTCCCAGCCCGCCCCTGGTCCCCACCCCAGGCCTTCACCCCCCAATTGTCTGTGTCCACGGGTTATGCATATATGCACACAAGTTCATTGGTTGATCTCTTCCCACCTGCCCTCCCTCCCCTGCCTTCCCTTTGAGGTTTGACGGTCTGTTCGATGCTTCTGTCTCTAATGAACAACAACAACAAAAAAACCCAAAAACAAAAATAGATCCAAAGACATAAAGTACAGGGTCTTACCTTAAACTTAGGATAGTCATTCATGAGGATTGTCACAATCCCAATATAAGGAACAAATCTAAACAAAGAAACAAAGAAAAAATTGATTGTCAAGAACTTCCTATGTAGTTATTATTTACTGAGCATTCTCAGTATCTTCCACAGAAAATTAATTTTCAGTTCACAGAGTCCATTTGTATATACCGTCGTCCTATAGATCCTTTCAACAGCCCAGTGATAGGGAAGTTAGGAACATGGCCATTCTATAGATGAGGAAACAGGTGGTCAGGCCCACGGCACGTGGCTCCTGCGCAGAACCAGTACCGGATCCGAGTCTTAGGCATCTATTTGGTGACTCTAATTCTACCTGCTGACTCAGTGCTGGGGGCTGGGTTGTCCTCATAACCTTTAGGGACTGTCAAAGTAGTTGGGGAGACAAGGTAAACACAGCCAGAACCTTACAAGGTACTTCATGCTAAGTGTCCGGAAAGTGAGTGTAAGAGCCCTCGTCCAGTACTTACGATTTCCTCACCTCTCCTTTATTAACCACCTGTAATCTGGCTTTGCCTCTCTTAATCCTGGAACTTTCTAGAACAGCTAAAATCACTGTATGCAGCAGACCAGTCTCAGCTCCAACTTTCCTTTATTCTGCAGCATTTGACTTTGATGACCACAAACTGATGTTTCTTTTCTTTTTTGTAAAATATATTTTATTGATTTTAGAGAGGAAGGGAGAGGGAGAGAGAGAAACATCAATGATGAGAGAGAATCATTGATTGGCTGCCTCCTGCACGCCCCCTACTGGGGATCAAGCCTGTAACCCAGGCATGTACCCTGGGCTGGAATCAAACCTGGGACCCTTCAGTCCACAGGCCAACGCTCTATCCATTGAGCCAAACTAGCTAGGGCAAGTTGATGTTCCTTAAAACCTAGACTTCCTCTTTCGGAATCACTGGAATAGCTTGTTAAAAATGCAGATCATGCCCAGTCGGTGTGGCTCAGTGGTTGAGCGTCGACCTATGAACCAGGAGGGTCATGGTTCGATTCCGGGTCAAGGCATATGCCCGGGTTGCAGGCTTGATCCCAGTAGGGGGTGTGCAGGAGGCAGCCAATCATTGACGTTTCTATCTCTCTCACTTCCTCTCTCTGAAATCAATGAAAACATTAAACAATGCAGATCATTGTATCTTTTCCAGATTTACTGAGTCGGAGCACCTCTGGAAGGTGGGCCCTAATGATGCCTCTGCACACCGAAGTACAAGAAGCATGCTCTAGCACATGACATGCATGGAACAGACATGTGGTGGCAAATATTATCCCCTTGGAGGGCCCACACTTTAGTTTCCACCCCTGGGACAACCTCTAAGAGCAGAAAATAACAGTCAGTACAGAATGGCACAGCTAAGCTAGGAGGGCAGAGAGAGGGTATCTGTATCTTATTTTTTAATATATTTTTTATTGATTTCAGAGAGATAGGAAGAGGGAAAGAGATAGAAACATCCATGATGAGAGAGAATCATGGACCGGCTGCCTCCTCCAAGTCTCCCACTGGGGATCGAGCCCACAACCCGGGCATGTGCCCCTGACCGGAATTGAACCTGGGACCTTTCAGTTCGCAGGCCGACCCTCTATCCACTGAGCCAAACCGGCTAGGGCGGTTCTCTGTATTTTTTAATGCACATTATTTTCTTTTTAATGTAACAACTCTTTAATGTAATCTCTTGTGTCTCATTTACAACACCTTCATGAAAGCAACAGCTCTCCGTAAAGGTAAATCACCTAATTTAAGAATGTAAAGGCAAATGCCTGATGGTAAAATGCAGATTAAAAGCAATGAAAGCATCTGCGATTTCTATGAAGACAGTATCAGGCTGCTAATTCTAATCTGAAGATCAGTCAGCAACCATTCTCATGGGTAGATATTTCCGCTGTTACCTCCTTACAATAATACTGATGCTCAAACCACCACAACCTGTGGCTTCCAGTAATCACATAGTCTTGCCTGGGAGTTTTCCATGGACACATTCTTTCCCCTAAGGTTGGTTTCTCTTTGCTACCCTGAGTGAAATGGAAGCACCTTGATCTTTGGGAGTCATATAACCAAACATAAGATAGCCTATGACAGGCAGTCCGAAGTCAAACAAAGGACTTAATGATCCCTATCACTGTTTCCCTCCCTGGACAGAGACAGCAAAGAGTGCACAATGCTATCAGCAGTCACCTTCAATTCAAATCAGATGCGCTTTTTTCCTCCCTGCACAGATAAAGTCTGCTAAAGCAGAGTTGGTAAAAAGCAGGAGAAGGTTTAACATAACTAAACCAGATGCTACCCACGAGGCCACCTCCAACACCAGCCTGTGCCGAGTCACCATCTATAAGGCAGAGTGTAAAGATATGGAAGTCCCGGGTGCTGATCCCAGGAAGTAGCCTCAGAAGGAAGAAGTAGCTGCTGAGGTTGTGGCAGAAGATACTTTTGTCAGATGTTACAAGGGATCTATATCTGGGAAGTCTGGACCACCATAGCTGACTTAAAAGGATTCACTGTTGCTACCCCAAAATGATCTGTTTCAAGTTAAGTATAGAGTATATTTCAAAAGCCTCATCCATGAAACTGAGTTCAGCCAATAGAGAGCTCAATTACTCTGTTCCTTCCTTATATTTTTATTCCTCTTTTCTTTTATATTTTTATTGATTTCAGAGAGGGAGGGAGAGGGAAAGAAATAGAAACATCAATGATGAGAAAGAATTGATCAGCTTCCTGCACGCCCCCTACTGGGGATTGAGACCACAACCTGAGCATATGCCCTTGACCAGAATCGAACCCAGGACCTTTCAGTCCGCAGGCTGACGCTCTATCTACTGAACCAAATCTGCTACGGCTATTCCTCTTTTCAATGTCAAGATCTCTCTATTCCCTGACCCACCAGCCTTCTCTCTTTCTCCTGTTGTTGTCAACTCTTCTTTGAGTAACAGGTCCTCTTGTGGTTTTCAACTCCCTCCCTGAATTTAGGAAGAATCACCCCTATTAAATACCTAGTTGGTTCAGTATTAATTTAATTTTCTTTTTTGTTAATCCTCACCCAACAATATTTTTCCCACTGATTTTTAGACAGAGTGGAAGGAAGGGAGAGAGACAAAGAGAGAGAAAAGAGAAAGATCAATGTGAAAGACACATTGATTGATTGTCTCCTGCACAGGGATCCAGCCTGCAACCGAGGCACATGCCCTTGATTGGAATTGAACCCAGGACCCTTCAGTTGGCAGGCCGACACTCTAACCACTGGGCCAAACTGGCTAAGGCTGGTTTCATTTTCTAAAATTGTTTTTACTACATGTTACAACATGAATGAACCTTGAAAACACTATGCTACGTGAAAGAAGCCAGATGTAAAAGACTGCCTAGTGTAAGATTAAGACTCTGTTTATATAAAATGTCCAGAACAGGCAAACCATAGAGACAGAAAGATTAGTGGTTGCCAGGGGCTGCAGGGAAAAGGGGATGGGGAGTGACTGCAAATGAGTACAGAGTTTTCCTTCTGGAAACGTTCTGGAATTAGACAGTGGTGATGGCTGTGCACACCTTGTGAATATAATGAAACCCAATGAATTGTACACTTTAAAATGATGAATTTTATACCTCAATATATGGATTATATCTCAACAACGTTTTTTAAACTTGTTTTATTTGGGCCTTGGGCTTGAAAGAGTAAAATTTTTTGTGTGCAGGCAGCTGTTTGAAAAAGGTATTGTTTTTAATGCATGAAGACATTTGTACCACAGTTACAGAATGATCTGCGAGAAAGCTCTAGCCTCAAGGTCTGGTACAGTGTGACTCTGAAATATCAGTTTAGGGTTTTATAAACACAATTTCCACAGAAGGAGGTGACATGCCCCCGTAAGTGTCAAGGTAAGTGGTGGCATAATCAGTGGAAAGTGAATTTGTGCAGTTAAGATCCTGTGCCCTGCTGTTCATGCCCAGCTGTTCATGCCTCCGGAAAGTTACTTACTTCAGAGAGTACCGGGCTATTTCATTTTTTTTTTTAAATTAAAGCCACAGAGAGGTCTGTATCTTCAATGTTGGAATTTTTGCAATAACACAGTGTATAGTTCAGACAGGGTGATGCATCTTTTATGCAAACAGGGGCCCAAGTGAGCAAACAGAGCTGCATTAAGCACCTAATGATGAAGACCCAGATGAAGGAACACTGTCATACTCGTAGGAGTACAAATAAGACGCTGTGGCAAAATTTATCAAAAGCCTTACGCGTCACCTCTGAGAACTGACTGAAGAAATGACCGGGCAGAAGCACTGAAATATATGTAACAAGAATGCTCATCCTGCCCTGACAGGTTTGGCTCAGTGGATAGAGCGTCGGCCTGCGGACTGAAGGGTCCCAGGTTCAATTCCAGTCAAGGGCATATAGTACCTTGGTTGTGGGCACATCCCCAGTAGGGGGCGTGCAGGAGGCAGCTGATCGATGTTTCTCTCTCATCGATGTTTCTAACTCTCTATCCCTCTCCCTTCCACTCTGTAAAAAATCAATAAAATAAAAAAATAAAAAAGAATGCTCATCCTAACATCGTTCATAATTTTTAAAAATGGGAAAAAAAATCAAAGCGTCTAACAGCAGGAGACTGTCTAACTAAAAATGTGGTCTATCCACAGAGGAAAACCATACAGCTTTGAAAATGATGATATGGGAATAAATTTTTATTTGTAAAGATACTGATAATTCTGGGGGATGAAAAAAGGTTATAAACTGTGGCCATTCTTTGCCTGTACACAAACTGTTTTCAGTATGCGTGCACGCGTGTGAGTGTGTGTGCGCGCGCACACACACACTCAGATCTACCTCTTTATACATAAAGGCTAAAAAATATATATCAAAAAGTTAAATATTTATGGAGGGGGAGCAGAAGAAAAGTGACTTTGCTTTTTGATGACTATTTTTTCCTTATGTTTCTACATGAATCTGAAAACAAAAAGACTCAAAGAGGTTGATGAGTCTGAATAACCATAATAGCAGCGTCTTGGGAACAGAGAGACGGGGACAATGATTGCTCAGGAACACGGATGATCCTATGTGGATGGTAAAGGTACGTCTGGCTCTCCATGGGAATGAAGCTCCCGGGAACTGGCGGCATGCGCAGAAAGCCCCCAGCACTGCAGGTGCTTATTCTGATGAGATCTCTCTTCCCCAAACTGAGCAACCTCACGCTGCAACTGTGGCAGCTCTCACTTAATAACTCGCACTTAATTCTCTCTGGGACCCGAGCTCCTCAGCGTGGTGGCCCGTTCAACAGAGCAGCGATTTTCAAGTGGTGTGCTGCAAGAATTTTAAAAACATGCAATACCTGATTATTTAGTCAGAGGCATTGATCTCTTTGCCCTTAGACTGTCAAATAAAAAAATGACAACAGGCAACAATTCATCCCTTGTGAATGAGTCAAAATTATACCTATTTTTTGTCAGATTGGCAAGAAATATGATGTATTTTTGGGTGTGCCGCAGAATTCTATCGATTCGTTTGTGTGTGCCGTGAGGTGGAAAGGTTGAAAATCGCTGCGCTAGAGGAACCACTCTGAGTTCACACTGTCCGGCCCAGGTGAGAGGAGCAGGTGCTCTCACAGGTCAGAGTGTCACGTGGCCTCTGAACACTTCGAGCCAGCAGCTACCCGTCTCAGAGCTGTGATGCCTGTGATTCGGGTGCGATGGTTGAGAAAGTGGGCTCCGAGGTCATCGGCCACTTACCACCAGGTGACCTCAGACAAGCAACCAACTCGCCTGTTTCCTCATCTACAGAATGGAAATGTTAGGGTCGTTCTGAGGTTAAAAAAAGGTAATACTTGCAAAGCACTTAGAATGAATCGCTGGCATATAGTAAGCCCTAAGAAATGTCAGTTATTGTTAATATTATTAAAAACATGAAGGTAGTTACAATCCCATACTTCCTCATACCAATCACTTACAATTCCTGTCCTCCACTGATTTGTTCTCCTGTTAAAATCTGAAATAAACAGGCTTAATATAACTTGTAAATTTCATTTGACCTCAATAATTTCAAGACCAGAAATAAAACAGTATGGTGTAAATTAATATGAACAAGTTAATTTAGATGAACGCTTTAAGATGCTGATTCAGTAAATACTTAAAAAATGTAAGTTTCATGAAGCGGGATTAAAACTGCTGGGGATCCCCAGAGCCCAGCAGAGTACAAACATCAGAGTCCATGGGTGGTGCCCAATAACATTTCTTGACTGGATTAAACAAATGAATTTTTAACACCGACACTCCAATTCGTCATCTCATCACTAATATTCTATTCTTTTACTGTTTCCCTTTCCGCCCTTCCGGTGCAGTATACCAGAAGCTTTATTTTTTAAAAATATATTTCTTTATTGATTTCAGAGAGGAAGGAAGAGGGAGAGAGAGATAGAAACATCAATGATGAGAGAATCATGGATCGGCTGCCTCCTGCACGCCCCCTACTGGGGATCGAGCCTGCAACCCAGGCATGTGCCCTTGGCCAGAATCGAACCTGAGACCCTTCAGTCCGCAGGCCGACGCTCTATCCACTGAGCAAAACTGGCCAGGGCTACCCAAAGCTTTAGAGCATTTAATTAGCCCACCTTTTCAGAGGATACAAGGTGATTTGACAGAACCAGGACCCAACCATTATGTCAATTGTGTAGGATCAGTGATATGATTGAGGGGGCCAGGTTTCAAGAGACGTGAAAAGTGCTCCCTCTATACTTACCCCCTCGCTCTCCCCACAACATCTTTTTTCTCTAGCCAATGTTGTCCTTGTTTATAGAGGCCTCGGTCATCAACCGCATTATTGTCTCCTTTGGTCAAAAACTTGATATGTCCATTTTGCCTTAAAAGAATAAGAGAAAACCAAGTCATCAAATACCTCGATGTCATTTCAAAGCATAAAATTTGCTCTTGTTAACCAAAAATTCCTGTGGAACTGTGGTATTTTAATCACCATTCCCAAGATCAAAAAGAATTATTTATTTAGCTAAAAGGATGTTTATAGCCACGTAGTTTATAATAGGGTAAAACTGGAAACAAGCTAAAAGTTTAACATTCAGGAGTTGAAATACTAAACAAGCATTAAGGACAATGTTACAGAAGACTATTTAATGCATTGACGATCATACAAACTGTATTAAGTGAAGAAAAGATTATAAAATAGTATATGCACAATAATCTCATTTTTATATTAAAACAAAGACAAACCACTAATATTTTTGAAATACACAGAGCAAAGGAACACATTAAACTACCCTACAGGCAAAATGAAGGTTATGTAAAACAGAATGACCCAGTTTCTTTAACCAATAAATTGCAAAGAACAAAATGTTGGAAAAGGAATTTACATATTAAATAAAAGACACTATAAAGCCATATCGACCAATTTCAACGGAGGACCTTTATCTGAATCTGGATTCAAACTGTTAAAAAAGCTCACTGATTATATTTCACAAACATTTACTAAAATATTTACCTATGACATGACGTGATATCTATGATTTGATTCAAAATGCAGGACAGGGGAAAAAGTGTTAGTGTGGGTGGGGCAGAATTAGCCATAAATTAATAATTATTGGGTCCTAGCTAGTTTGGCTCAGTGGATAGAGTCCTGGGTTCGATTCCAGTCAAGGGCACATGCCCAGGTTGCTCCATCCTCACTAGGGGGCATGCAGGAGGCAGCCGATCAATGATTCTCATCATTGATGTTTCTCTCTCTCCCTCTTCCTCTCTGAAATCAATAAAACTGTATTTTAAAAAAATAATTATTGGGACTGGGTAACAGGCTTTTGGGAGTTCACTGTACTGTTTCGTCTACTTTTATGCACGTTAGAAATTCTCCATATTAAAAAAAAAAGAGCAAAAATAACAGTATCTTACTTAATCAGAAACTTACTAGTTTAATTCTTCTAAAGAACCATGCGGGCCTGGCTGGTGTGGCTCAACTGTTGAGCATTGACCTATGAACCATGAGTCATAGTTCGATCCCCAGCAGATGGCCTGCAGGAGGCAGCCAATCAATGATTCTCTCATCATTTATGTTTCTCTCTCTCTCTCCCTCTCCGAAATCAATAAAAATATATTAAAATAAAATAAACCATGAGGTTTCTAGTAACTTTACATTTTAACTGAAAGCAAAGTACATTTTATAGTTGATAAAAACCATCTTAAAATTAGTTCAAGTGAGTCTGGGTTAGCCACCATACTAGAAAGAAGAAAATTAGCTCCAGACTCCTACTGACTAGTATTCACTGAGATGCTAAGCCAAAAACTGGCTCACTAGACACTAAATCTGCAGATGAAACTAAATTGGGAGGCGTTGCAAACACCAAAAACAGCGAGGTGCAAACAGTCACATTAAAAATGAGGTTCCAATAAGAAAAAATGCAAATGTATGCAGAGAAAAATAACGTGCAGCTGACAACTCCGTAAAGGAAAGAACGTCTGAAAAATGCTGGCGGGTAAGAGGACCGGTGCCAAGAGGGGCGAGCTGCAAGCGTGGACGCCAGGAGCCGTAGGAAGCGAGTCAGTTCAACCATGAAGATAGCAACAACACCGGGGCAGAAAAGTAAAACCAAATAGGAGAGGATGATTGGGACACGGGAGACTTCCCAGGAAGGGAAAGGGATGCTATGGGAGATGTGGGTTATTTCCAAATAGTTGATTTACCAAGCAACCCACCAAGCAGACCCAATCTCCTCCGCCTCTGCCCGCTGCCCCGACACAGTCGGGTGAGACCACTATAGCTGCTCGCAAAAGGAAGGTCTCCTTCATCTACTTAACGGTGTAACGAATGTTCTCTGGTGGCAACCAGCTCCTATTAGACAGACTCCAGTACCTCACAACTCACAGGCCCAAAATACTGGCCGACGATACATTAATATCAAACTTTCCCCTTGCTAGTACAGGGACCAAATATTTAACATTATCCACCTCTAAGGAGTGCAACACACTTACAATTTAATTTAACCATCATAATACTGCGATGGTAGGAAGGAGGAAATAATCACTTCATAGAAAGTTAAAGATAAACTATGCAATGTGGCCCTAGCTGGTTTGGCTCAGTGGACAGAGCGTTGGCCTGTGGACTGAGGGGTCTCAGGTTCGATTCCGGTCAAGGGCACATGCCCAAGCTGTAGGCTCAATCCCCAGTGCAGGGCGTGCAGGAGGCAGCTGATCTCTCATCACTGATGTTTCTGTCTCTCCCTTTCCCTTCCTCTCTGAAATCAATAAAAATATATTAAAAAACAAAACAAAAAACTATGCAGTGTGCTTATAAAACAAAAAGAGGTTTACTCCGAATTTAACATTATCTCTGGGTGCTAGGATTACATGTGATTTTGTTTTCTGTATTTTTTCAATTTACACAGCATCATGTATAACAATACACATGTAATAAGAATGTTCATAAGATGGAGATACATGGCCGAAACTGGTTTGGCTCAGTGGATAGAGCGTCAGCCTGCGGACTGAAAGGTCCCAGGTTCGATTCCGGTCAAGGGCATGTACCTGGGTTGCGGGCACATCCCCAGTAGGAGATGTGCAGGAGGCAGCTGATCGATGTTTCTCACTCATCGATGTTTCTAACTCTCTATCTCTCTCCCTTCCTCTCTGTAAAAAATCAATAAAATATATTAAAAAAAAAAAAAGATGGAGATACATGAAAAAAGAGCTTTATATGCTATTCAGATTTGCAAAGGCACCTTACAGAAGAAGCAGGTGGGGGAGGAAGGGAGGAATAAATAGAAGAGAGAGGTCAGTTGAACAATTCCTACCTCTAGTCTTCTTAAAGCTCAGGATGTTATTGCTTCTGAAAGAAATGAACAACAGTGCAAAAACCAGCCTGAAAACACCCAGGACAGACTGACTACACAAGACTTAATCCATTGTGTTTGTCATTGGGTCCTATATTTAAGAACAATGCCGCTACCATTAAATCAGATGATTATTACAACCAGGTATTTTAGTCTCTGTGAAACAAAGGAGGAAATGGGAAACTTTAGAATATTAATAGCATCTGCTTTTTAAACAGTCATGCAAGTTGAAGGCATCTCAAGAGTCTGAAAGAAATCACCAAACCGCACAGATTACACAGTATGACACATCGTAAAATATTCAAAAATATGATAAAAATTACTTTTAAGGCCGGCAAGTGTGGCTCAGTGGTTCAGTGTCAACCTATGAACTAGAGGTCACAGTTGGATTCCCAGTCAGGACACATGCCTGGATTGTGGGCTCCATCCCCAGTGGGGGGCGTGCAGGAAGCAGCTGATCCATGATTCTCTCTCATCATTGATGTTTCTCTCTCCCTCTCCCTTCCATTCTGAAATCAATAAAAAATAGTGGTTTTTTTTAATTACTTTTAAAATTTAAGGAATCTGTAGTTGATATAACATCTGTCAATGAACTTGCCCTGAAACAAGATGAACTGTTTTAAAATTTAAAAACTCACTGGAAAAAGGAGACATATGTAATATTATATGTAATACTTTAAACAACAAAGAATGAAAAACAAAAACAAACAAAAAAGTCACTGGATTTCAAAGGATCACATATAAAAATGGACAGTATTTGCTCTACCCAAAGCAGGGCCATGGTCTAAATCAGTGGTTCCCAAACTTATTTGGCCTACCGCCCCCTTTCCAGAAAAAATATTACTCAGCCCCTGGAAATTAATTTTTTTAAAATTTTAATAGCAGTTACTCATCGCCCCCAAATGCACCTGTGGCCATCACCGCCCCCCCTGGATCGCTGCAGCGCCCACTTTGGGAATCACTGGTCTAAATTGATTTTCTCTGACAAACTCTGGGGAAAGTTGGTTCAGCTTTGTCCACAACAGGCAGTGCTGAGAACAAACACCCCAAACTCAATCGAAGAATCTGGAAAATGCTACCCATTCTGAATAAACCTTTGCAATTCCAAAATAAATTCCAAAAAAATGTAGTTAGCCCTTCCTTGTTAACAATAGAATGCCATTTAAAAATTATCTCTTTCAAAATATATACTCGATTCTGAAAAAAGAGCAGTCAGATCTTTATTCTATAGTGAAGAAAACTCTTCTAAACTGGGATGTTTATGGGGATTTGCAAAAATCAACAACCGACAGTTGCCTCGTCTTTAGGTGGAGAAGATAAACTATGCTGGAGGTGGTCGAACAGGAATATTTATTTAGGGCTCCCTCATACTCAAGAACCTACATGACCCCCACCATTTCACTTCCCCTCTGTGCATCCTCCAGGACACCTGCTTTTTCCTTCATTTCTTTCCTTCCTACCCTTCTCAAAAAGTTTTCCTGAACTAGAAATACCACAGATTTGAAGGCTTAGAACTCAGAGACCTCATAAAGCACTTTCCTAAAACTTTCTATATTACAGATCAAGAATCTGAAACCCAGAGGTGAAGTATTTGCTCATTCTTAGGCTCCCCCTCAACCCCACGTGACTCTAAAGGTTTAACATACGTCCTTTTTAATTCAAAAATGCAAGTATCTACATTTAAAAGAGCAACTTCGATTTTAGAAATTTTCTATGGAATTTGGAAAAGTTGGTATATTTACTCTTATTTGAAATGTCTGTTAGACTACCTTAAAATTTTTTTTTTTTTAAAGATTGGGGCTTCCTCATTGATTATATCAGAAGATTCTATTTGGGGTTAACCTTTATGTCATATGGGGGAGGGGGTTATGTACATCACATACACACACACACGGGTTATGTACATCACACACACACACACACACACACACACACACACACACACACAGAATAACAGTACACTGTTCTTGTGGCCTTTGTCTACCATGTGGACAACTGATGTCACAAAAAATGACAGCTGTGTTCCTCTATCCCCTCCGAGGCTTAGGGACCGTTCCGGAAGACAGGGGCATGTGAGATTATAAGAGCTGATCATGAGGGGTGGAGTGTTAGGCAAAACGATTTCTGGTGCTTGATGAGACTGATGCCATTTTAAGCAAGTTGCTCATAGTGACCGCCAGGCCCGTATCATCTGAAAGGAATGTTCTTATGTAGACAAATAGGCCCATTAAGCTGTTTACTGCTTTGAAATATACAGGGCTACTGATCTGGTTGGGAACCAAGAAAAACCTCCAGGGAAAGAAAGGAATTAATAAGTAACAATCTCGTTTTCAAATATTCACCAAGCCTGCAGACATTCATAAAAATGAATTGAAAGAAGGACCTAGGAGTTTCCACCCTGTTTTAAACCTTAAGGCTATCAAAATTAAATACCGTAAACACCAAAAGATAAAAATATTTTAAAACAAAAAATATATAGTTTGCACATACTTTTCATGAATCTTCAAGACTCGATGGACTATAGGAATCTCTCTTCCTTCTATTCTAAAAACAACAATTTCTCCCACTCGTATGGGATCTTCCACTCGATTTGTTAGGAAGAGAAGGTCTCCTCTATGAAATGCAGGTTCCATGCTGCCACTGGGAGGGACAGAAGAATACAGCAAAGAGGAAGTCAGAGGTTAAATTTCCTTTAAAAAATTAGATATTCAACAAAATAATCTCAAGTATCACCTTTGAAAGATACCCAATACCTTAACAAATATATTGACGACATAAATGCATATCGTTCTGAAAATATGGTTTCCTCAGACTAAGGAGTTATACTAAAGGTTTCTTTAGTTGTTAGCATTTATTAACTACTTCCATTTCAAGCATTACTATTCAGAGGAGCTTAAATCTTTGAAAAGGGCAATGCTACTGATTCTTTAACCTTTTAAAATTTCAAGTGACAAACAGAATGAGCTTTATAATCACGGCTCTTATCCTCACTTCTTCTGAAAACAATAAACATATTCAAATATTCAAATGAGAACTTCTCCTGCCATTTATAAAGTTACAGACCAAGATGACCTTATGATTTCAAACCACGAAGAAGGAAGAGCTCAAGTCAAAGAACAGTCAGCTCCAGAGATAATGCTTGTGTTATCAATTTTATTTATTTTAAAAAGAAAAACAAGAGAGAAGACCAAGGACAAGAGAAGAGATTTTTGCCTTAGAATTTCAGAAATGAGCAAAGCATTAATTTCCACAGAGGAAAAACTCATCTCTCACCAAGTGCTTCAAAGGTCCTAAGATATGTGCATTCATAAGGAACCTTTTCTTTCTATGAGGAAGAAGGCAATCAGTATTATTTTCAGAAACTCAAGCTCCAGTTTGCAATAATAATAGACTTAGTAAGAAGAAAATGAATAGACAGGGGATAAAAATCAAGAAAGTGTTCTCTGTTTGAAGACTCTGGACTCTCTACATAAGGAGACTGGCTGAGGCTTAGGGAGGCCTGAAGTTACACATCAAGGCAATAAAGGAGAGATCTGAACCAAGGGAGTCCAATGAAATCCACTCTCACTGTGCCGAACTGCCTTCGAGCCGCTCTAGAATTTTAAGCACAAAGTATCACAATAATATTTGCATTTAAGAACCATCACTTCAGAAGCTTTGGATATACAGAAGTCATTCAAATATTTATTGAATTAATAAGTAGAATGGCCCTGACCGGTTTGGCTCAGTGGACAGAGCGTCGGCCTGCGGACTGAAGGGTCCCGGGTTCGATTCCGGTCAAGGGCATGTACCTTGGTTGCGGGCACATCCCCAGTGGGAGGTGTGCAGGAGGCAGCTGATCAATGTTTCTCTCTCATTGATGTTTCTACCTCTCTATCCCTCTCCCTTCCTCTCTGTAAAAAATCAATAAAATATATTTAAAAAAAAA
>NW_005370085.1:1006026-1006935 GCF_000412655.1 Myotis brandtii | reverse complement strand
GAAGCCGGGGAATTGTCAAGGGCGGGGAAAAAAAGGACACATATGTAATACCCTTTGTAATACTTTTAGCAATAAAAAAAAAAAAAAGAAGTAGAATGGATGAGAAGGTAGATTTGGAGACCAGTTGTCCAGGCTATTACTTAGAATTGCACATTTTGCAAATATTAAAAGTTTTATTTAAAAAAATAGACACAGGAGAATAAGGGTAAAAATACAGAGAAAAGGATGTATATACAGAATTACCTCAATTATATAAGAAATACTATGTGAAAAAAGAGACCAGAGTGTTAACAATTATATCCCAGAGCTATGGGTGACTTAGTTTCATCTAGATTATTGTGTGTGTGTTTTCAACATTTCATATAATGAAAACATACTAACTTTTTTCCTGATTGTAAAAGCAGTTTTTTTAAAGGTCACTGCAACAGACCAGTATGCTGAGGAGGAAATGATGAGGGCCTGAAATAGAACAACAGCAGGGGGATGACTTATAAAGGGTAGAACAGATCAGGAAAAGAACAAACTTGATGGCCAACTAGATATGACAGAACGACTCCTAGGTTTTAACACTGGCAACTGAGTAGATGACAGTGATAGCCACAGAAAAATGAGGAAAAAGAACAGGGCTGTGAGAAAAGATGAACTTCACTTTTCATTACATGGGGTTCCAGGTGCCTGGTTAACGTGCAGGTAAAAGTGTCCAGTGTGGGGTGAAAACAGTCTAGATACCAGGGAAGAAAGGTAAGTGAGAGATAAACAGATTTAAAAGTTCAGCTATAGCCCTAACCAGTTTGGCTCAGTGGATAGAGCGACGGCCTGCGGACGCAAAGGTCCCAGGTTCGATTCCGGTCAAGGGCATGTACCTTGGTTGCGGCCATATCCCCAGTGGGGAGTGTGCAGGAGGCAGCT
>NW_005370085.1:991261-1005739 GCF_000412655.1 Myotis brandtii | reverse complement strand
GTGATTTATTCTTTTTTTTTTTAAAATATATTTTATTGATTTTTTTACAGAGAGGAAGGGAGAGAGCTAGAGAGCTAGAAACATCGATGAGAGAGAAACATCGATCAGCTGCTTCCTGCACACTCCCTATTGGGGATGTGCCCACAACCAAGGTACATGCCCTTGACCGGAATCGAACCCGGGACCCTTCAGTCCGCAGGCTGACGCTCTATCCACTGAGCCAAACTGGTTTCGGCATCACTGATGTTTCTATCTCTCTCTCCCTGCCTCTCTGAAATCAATATATTAAAAAAAAAACAACCCACACAGATAAAAGTGTGCAGTGAGAGGACCATTAAAGAAATAAACCGGGGAGCCCTGGCTGGGTGGCTCAGTTGGTTGGAGCATCAACCTGTACACCATAAGGTGTGCGTTCAGTTCCCAGTCAGGGTACATATCTAGGTTGCTGGTCTGATCCCCATTCGGGTGTGTGTGTGTGTGTGTGTGTGTCAGAGGCAACTGATCAATGTTTCTCACATCAATGATTCTCTCTCTCTTCCTTGCTGTCTAAAATCAGTAAAAATATATTCTCAGGTGAGGATTTAAAAAAGAAAGAAACCAGGAGAAAGTTATTTATTTTTATTATATTTTTATTAATTTTAGAGATAGAGAGGGGAGAGAGAGAGAGAGAGAGAAAGAAAGGAAAATTGATTTGTAGTTCCATTTATTCATTTATCCATTGGATGATTCTCGTATGTGCCCTGATCAGGAATAGAACTCACAACCTTGACATATTGGGATGATGCTCTAACCAATTGAGCTACCCGGCCAGGACCAGGGAAAACTTTTTAAACATTAAATAAATTATTAGTAACCTTCTTATATTTTTTGATTAAACTATACTTTTCAATTTAAACATCAATCATGAACAATTTTATAAGATGTTAGGTATAAATTATTGAAATATTTTAAAATTTGCTTCAGCTCTGTGAAGAGAAAAGTTTTCAATGTTCCCTGAAACTTTAGTTAATAAAATAAATAAGAAGTATTTGTCTTTATCTCTAATGGCTTCACAAAGGTCCTAAAAGTCGATTCTCAGTTGGCCTGAGCCTTCTGAGGCATATTTGATTCAGATAAAAATTATATTCCTTACAGTAACATGAAATCCTGGCCAGGCCGCCCAATCACATGGATTGTCTTTCTCTAATGACTGCTCCTTCCAGCCCTGACTAGAGTCTCTTCTAAAATGACTTGGTCTCTTTTTTCAAAAAAATATATTTTATTGATTTTTTACAGAGAGGAAGGGAGAGGGATAGAGAGTTAGAAACATCGATGAGAGAGAAACATCGATCAGCTGCCTCCTGCACACCTCCTACTGAGGATGTGCCCGCAACCAAGGTACATGCCCTTGAGCGGAATCGAACCTGGGACCCTTCAGTCCGTAGGCCGACGCTCTGTCCAATGAGCCAAACCGGTTAGGGCTAATTTCTTTTTTTAAAATATGTTTTTATTGATTTTAGAGAGAGAGATAGAAACATCAATGAAAGAGAATCAGTGATCAGCTGCCTCCTGCGTGTGCCTACTGGGTATTGAGCCTGCAACCTGGGCATGTGCCGACCGGGAATCAAACCGGTAACCTCTAGGACTAGGTTCATGGGTCGACACTCAACCAGTGAGCCACACTGGCCAGGCTAATTTCTTAATTCCACATTAGCAATCAGAAAAGTTTAGTATATACATAACCTAGCTACCAAATAACTTATCTAACCACAAGTCCCTACTGATTACAAATTTTCCAGCTATAGCAAAACTGGGCTACTTTCAGAACCATCAATGAGCAAGTCCTTAGTCATTCGATTGTCTTTAAACATCTCCACTGAAGGAAACTCAATCTGAAGTTATCCCAGAAGAGTATCCACACGTGCCTCCCTGGACCATCTCTTCACACCTGTTCCCCACAGAGCCAATTCGTGTGGCTTCCCCTTCTGTCGGTGTTTGGACACTTCACTAACCGAAGCTCTCCCTGAATACAGGACTGTCTGGGAACTTCAGGCCACATGATTTTAGAATTGGAAAGGTCTTCTGACATCATCTAGGTCCGGCCTTCAGTTCATAGATGAAACTTTGGTTCAGTGAATAAGTGACTTGCCTAATGGGGTAGTCAGACAATGAGAGAGACAGAGATCCAATTCTCTATACTTTCCCAGCTAGTAAAAACCATACATTTCTGTGGATCTCTACAGTTACAGTTGCATTTGATTATTAATAAAAACAGAACTAAGGTCAAGTAAGACACTGGAGACCCAGTGCTTCCAACCACTTGTTGCTGGAAGTATATCCTATGCCAGTGGTCGGCAAACTCATTAGTCAACAGAGCCAAATATCAACAGTACAACGACTGAAATTTCTTTTGAGAGCCACATTTTTTAAACTTAAACTATATAGGTAGGTACATTGTTATTAACTTAATTAGGGTACTCCTAAGGCTTAGAAAGAGCCACACTCAAGGGGCCAAAGAGCCTCGCGAGCCACAGTTTGCCGACCATGGTCCTATACCACTGTCCTATACAACAATGAAGGAGTCAAATTCATCTTGTTGAGAGTAATGTACTATTAATTAGACTCTAGATAATGTTAATGATTCAGTTTATTTTATGTTTATACTCCATTATCTCCAGAAAAGACTTGGGAGAGCTTTTATAATTAAGCCCAAAATAAGACAGAATCATAATGACTCAATTAAGTAACCAAGTGGTAATTTTCCAAAAATGAGTAAGTTAAGTTTTTAAATCACTAACATTAGGAATATAAGGAGGGGGAAGAAGTACAGTGGAGAAAAAATTCAGTACTATTTGTCACTTTAAGAGATGGCATTAGTAGCTCAGCCAGCGTGGCTTAGTGGTTGAACACTGACCTCTGGATCAGGACGTTGTAGTTTGATTCCCGGTCAGGGCACATGCCTGGGTTGCAGGATCAATCCCCAGTAGGGGGCGTGCAGGAGGCAGCCGATCAATGATTCTCTCTCATCATTGTTGTTTCTATCTCTCTCTCCCTCTCCCTTCCTCTCTGAAATCAATTAAAATATACTTTTTAAAAAAAGAGATGGCATTAGTATATTCAAGATTCCTGAAGTCTATTTAGAAGTGATATTTAAAGGTCAGCAGGAAACGGAAATAATTAGTGATGCTCTGCACTGAGTACATGCTGCAGAAAAACAATTCCTTTGCAGATGATATAATCTAGCAAATTCGCAACTAAATGCCAGCTTAATGTATCAAAGGGAAGAGCAAGAAGACAGGAGAACTTCAGGAAAATAAAGTACATTGAAACACCTTCTTAAGAGATGTGCTGAGAACAAAGCTCACATCGTAAATGTTTTGTAGAGAGGTCAGAAGCCCTTTGGGGTCTGAATGTGCAGTGTCTAACATGCTGAGAATTTCTCACAATTGAGAAACAGTAACTAATGTTCTCCCAGGCCCTCTTCTGGGAAGGAGAGTAGTTTCTAGAGGAATGATACAACAGTTATTCAATGTCTCAATGCTTCTCCCAAGCGATGCCATGCAATGCCATGCCTTGAAAAGAAAATTACCTGAGCACCACTACAATTGGACTTTCACTTCCAGTTACGACCATTAGCCCCTTCCAGATCATTAGTGCTGAGGAGACAATCATTCCAAAATTTAGGACTTGATAATACAGCTGTAAGAACAAAGGAGAAGAGATTAGACCTATGATTGTCCCCACCCAGGCAAGAACTGAGAGTAGAATCAATTTAAAGGTTTCAAGTAGCACCATTACAGCAGCTGAAGTTCCCAAACAGTCTTTAAAACGCTGTAATAATTACACAATCAGCCTTCTCTCTCTCACCCCAGGTACCCTGCTCCATTTTGTTTACTAAAATACGTTACATTTATATAGCTTATTATTTTCAGAACCTTTCACTTGTTATTTCATTTGTACGTTCACAACCATTCAGCTTAAATCCAATCACGTTCATGATACATACCAGCCAACAGTGACAAACCTGTGCTTTTGAACTCCTCTAGTACTCACTTGTCTACAATATTTATCCCTTGATAATCATGGCTGTTCAATGACATTTAATCTCACCCCTCATCTTACAGTTGAGGAAATTTAGTCTGAGAGAGAGAGGAAGTGACTTCGCCAAAGTCATACATTTTGTCAGTCACATAGTTAGGACTTGAAGGCCAGCCTTCTTTCTTTCTTAACACATTTGCACTACTTGACAAATTGTAAAATTCTATGACTTGAATAAGCAGACGCAATACTAGAGAGGCATTGTAAATGAGGGCAATAATCTGCGCTAATTGTGTTGGTGTAAGGCTGCATAATGGGTAAAAGCAGAGAGGATGACTGGACACCATGGTAGATGGTTCAAGAAATGAAAAGATGGTGTTGCCCTAACCGGTTTGGCTCAGTGGATAGAGCGTCAGCTTGAGAACTCAAGGGTCCCAGGTTCGATTCCAGTCAAGGGCATGTACCGGTTGCGGGCACATCCCCAGTAGGAGGTGTGCAGGAAGCAGCTGATCGATGTTTCTCTCTCATCGATGTTTCTAACTCTCTATTCCTCTCCCTTCCTCTCTGTAAAAATCAAGAAAATATTTTTAAAAAAGAAAGAGAAGATGGTGTTGAAGAGTCCTGGGAGAATCTGAAAAAGCATATTATTAAGCTCAGATTACACACAACCTTGAATGTACCACTGAAAATGTGAACCTGAAAAGACATTCATAAGATGCTTTAAAGTGAAAAAAAAAACAACACAAAAATTTCTTTGTCAGTCACATAGTTAGGACTTGAAGGCCAGCCTTCTTTCTTTCTTAACACATCTGCACTACTTGACAAATTGTAAAAACCTATGACTTGAATAAGCAAACGCAGTACTAGAGAGGCATTGTAAATGAGGGCAATAATCTGCGCTAATTGTGTTGGTGTAAGGCTGCATAATGGGTAAAAGCAGAGAGGATGACTGGACACCATGGTAGATGGTTCAAGAAATGAAAAGATGGTGTTGCCCTAACCGGTTTGGCTCAGTGGATAGAGCGTCGGCTTGAGAACTCAAGGGTCCCAGGTTTGATTCCAGTCAAGGGCATGTACCGGTTGCAGGCACATCCCCAGTAGGAGGTGTGCAGGAAGCAGCTGATCGATGTTTCTCTCTCATCAATGTTTCTAACTCTCTATTCCTCTCCCTTCCTCTCTGTAAAAATCAAGAAAATATTTTTAAAAAAGAAAGAGAAGATGGTGTTGAAGAGTCCTGGGAGAATCTGAAAAAGCATATTATTAAGCTCAGATTACACACAACCTTGAATGTACCACTGAAAATGTGAACCTGAAAAGACATTCATAAGATGCTTTAAAGTGAAAAAAAAAACAACACAAAAATTTCAAAAATATGCACAATGTAAGTTTGCTTTTGTTATTTTAAAAATAACAGTGACATGTGAACAATCCATAAGACAACTGTTCTAGTCCGAAAATTCATTAACTAAACATGGGAGACTGTTCTAGATTTAAAATAACTAAAGAGATATAACTGAGGACAGAAAATTCAGCAAAATAAAAGTGATGGTAACTTTAAATACTATCATTTAACAGGCCATGATCTGAAACTTATGTACTATTCATTTACCTATTATAGTTATCAAACATATCAATTATATTTCTATTCTTGTAAGAGATATCTGAAGTTCAACATATAGGATATTTTCATAGAAGTCAGACTTCCTGCAATTTTAAGCAAAGACAGAAGTGACCGTGGAAGCAAAACGTGTAGAGCTACAAAATAGCAGCTGACCTGCCCTGGGTGGTGTTGCTCAGTGGTTAGAGTGCCAGCCTGTGCACCCAAGGGCTATGGGTTCAATTCCGGTCAAGGGCACTCAAGGGCATGTACTACCTGAGTTGCAGGCCCGATCCCTGGCCCGGGTTGGGGTGCGTGCGGGAGGCAAATCAATTGAAGTGTCTCTGTCACATAGATATTATGTTTCTCTCCCCTCCCCGGCTCCCCTCCTCCCTTCCAGTCTAAAAACCATTGGAAAAAAATATCCTCACTCCTACGGTGAGGATAAAAAAAATAAAATAGCAGTTGGCCTGAAGTCTTATCTTAGGACCTCAAACTAACAGACTCATAACCCATAACCACAATTTCCCTGCTTTCTAACTCACAGAAGTGATCAGAAGCTAGGGGATTGGAGGCAGGCACACTGACAGCAGCAAAATGTAAAACCGATGGCACTGGAAAAACTGAAGCATGTTCAGATCAGACACTGTTACCATGGCCCAGTAAAGTCACTGCTTGTCCCAGCGAGAATCTTTAATGATAATGACAACAAAAATCCTGAATAGTCAAAACAGGCATAATATCAATAACAATAACACAAGTCTCATTTTTAAAAATCCACTAGGCTGTTTTAAAATCTGACAAATGAAAACATATCTATTCAATACACAGATGCAGTAACTTCATTCATAATAGCCTCAAATTGGTAAAAAACAAACAAACCACACAAATGTCCATCAACAGATGAATACACTGCAACATGTCCACACACTAGGATACTGTTCAGGAAGAGAAAGAATGAACTACTGATACATACAACACAGATGAATCTCAAAAATATGATGTTTAGGCCAAGTTGGAGTAATGGGGACCAAAGTTACCTCCCTGCCTGAAATAACTAAGTAACGCTGGACAAAACATATGAAACAAAGGGTTTCAGACATTGAACACGTGACTGCATCCATGTAGCACAGGACTGTGATTGCTTAGAAAGGAGAAACTTGCCCCAACGGACAGACTGGAGTTTCTAGAACAAGGGCGAAGGGGAATGCAGACAGAGCCTGGAAGGCTCCTTGACTTGAGGAGAAAGAACCGGGAGTTTGAGGAGGCAAAGGTAGCTAGAGACCCGGGGCAGGATGGAAATGAGAGCGACACAAAGGTCTGCAGAGGGTCTCTGCTCAAGTCCTCAGCAGAAAGACGACCAGCAATGATCAGCATATTCCTCTGAAGGAATTACCAAGGATGCAAAAGAACCATCTAAATGGGGCAGGGATAGCTTGAGCTCTTAAAATAACAGCAGACTGCCTGAAAGTAATCAGAAAAAAACTATCAACCTAAAATTCTATACCTGGAAACATTTCTTCCAAAAATGAAGGCAATACCCTGGCCAGTTTTGCTCAGTGGATAGAGCATTGGCCTGTGGACTGAAGGGTTCCAGGTTCAATTCTGGTCAAGGGCACGTACCTTTGTGGCAGGCTTGATCAATTCCCAGCCCTGCTCAGGTGCATGTGGAAGGCAACCAACCGATGTCTCTCTCTCTCAGATCGATGTTTCTCTCTCTCCCCCAACCCTTCCACTCTCTCTGAAGATCAATGGAAAAATATCCTCAGGTGAGGATTAACAAACAAAAAGAAAGGCAAGGGGGGGACGAGTGTGGGATAGAAGAGGTCAAAGGGGGGGAAATCAATGGAAAAATATCCGCAGGTGAGGATTAACAAACAAAAAGAAAGGCAAGGGGGGGGGACAAGTGTGGGATAGATGGGGTCAATGCGGGGGGGAAGGCATCTGTAATATTTTCAACAATAAAGATTAAAAAAAAAACAACACGAAGGCAAGCCCTCGCCTGTATGGCTCAGTTAGTTGGGCGTTGTCCTATGCATCGAAAGGTTGTGGGTTCGATTCCCGGTCAGGGCACAAACCCAGGTTTCAGGCTTGATCCCAGGTACAAGGCATGAAGGAGGCAGCGGATCGACGGTTCCCTCTCACATCAATGTGTTTCTCTCTCTCTCTCTCTCTCTCTCTCTCCTTCCCTCCCTCCCTCTCTCCCCCCCTTCCTCTCTCTCGAAAAATCAATAAAAAAAATACCTTTTTCAAGAATGGAGACATCTCTCACATCAATGTTTCTCTCTTTCTCTCTCTCCCCCCCCTTCATCTATCTCTAAAAATCAATAAAAAACCTTGTTAAAGAATGGAGACATGCCTAGCCAGCGTGGCTCAGTGGTTGAGCATTGACCTATGAACCAGGAGGTCACGGATCGATTCCAGGTCAGGGCACATGACCGAGTTGTGGGGTCGATCTCCAGTGGGGGGTGTGCAGGAGGCAGCTAATCAATGGTTCTGTCTCATCATTGATGTTACTCTCTCTCCCTCTCTGAAATCAATAAAAGTATATTTAAAAAAAAAGAATGGAGACAAAATTAAACCTTTTCAAAGGCACAAAAACTCAAAGATAATTCATCATGAGCAGACCTACATTATGAAAAAAAAGTTTTTAAAAGTCCTCCAAGCAAAAAGAACATACCAAATGAAATCTGGATTTACACACAGGAAGCACACTAGATATAGTATATGTTGGTAAACATATAATTTTTTCTTATTTAAAATTTGTGGGGGTAAAAAGAAAAGTGTGTGGAAGATACCTAAAGTAGTACACAGAGGGAATTTTATAGCAATAAAGGCCTCAAATTATATGTTGTGCTTTTGTTTACAGTCAGTTCAAATATTTTGTAATTTCCCTTGTGATTCTCCTTTGACCTATGGGTTATTTAGAAATACACTGTTTAATTTACAAATATTTGTAGCTTTCCCAAGGTAAACTTCTACCTTAAAACACTAGGAAAAGCAAATGAAACCCAAAGTAACTCACAGAAAGGAAATACTATAAAAGAAAGAGGAGAGCCCTACCCAGTTTGGCTCAGTGGATAGAGCATTGGCCTGTGGACCAAAGGGTCCTGGGTTCGATTCCAGTCAAGGGCACACACCTCGGTTGCAGGCTCCCAGCCCTGACCAAGGGCGTGCGGGAGGCAACCAATCAATGTGTCTCTCTCACATCGGTGCTTCTCTGTCTTTCCTTCTTCCTTCCACTCTCTCTAAAAATCAATGGAAAAAATATCCTTGAGTGAGGGGGAAAAAAAAAGAGGAAAAATAATGAATCAAAAGACAGAAAACAAAAAGAAAAACAATCAAATAAAAAATGAGCACTCTGAGTTCAATTAGCCAGGCTAATCAGGAAAAAAAAGAGAGAAGATATAAATTACTAATATCAGGCCCTGGCCAGCTAGCTCAGTTGGTTAGAGCGTCATTCCAATACACCAAGGTTGCAGGTTCAATTCCTTGTCAGGGCACATACGAGAATCAACCAATGAGTGCATAAATAAGTGGAACAAAAAATTGATGTTTCTCTCTTCCTCTCTAAAATAAATTTTAAAAAAAGAAGAATGTAACTGTTTAAAGAAAATACTAATATCAGGAAGGAATGAGAGTGGTGACATCACTAGAGTAACTACATATTGATTTGTATTGAAATACAATTATTAAAAGGATAAGTATTATGAATATTATACCGATATATTACCAATTCCTTGAGACAAGCTCACAAAGCTCACTGAAGAAAAAATAGATAATAGACCTATATCTATTAAAGAAATGGGATCTATAGTTTAAAAGCCTCCCCACAAGGAAAAACACCAGGCTCAGATGGCATTCACTGGTGAATTCTATCAAGCATTTAATGAAAAAAGAAAAAAAAAATCCTAACAATTCTACACCAACTCTTCCAGGAAAATGCAGAAGAAATACTTCCCAATTCATTCTATGATTTCTTTCTTCTGAGTGACACAAATGGCCTTTTGAGGACAGTATGGCACCAGCGAGGCACCAACAGCCCTTGGTGGGGCAGGGATGTCTAATGCCCTCCAGTATGTGGGAAATGCTCTGAATCAGCAACCAATCTATGGGTCATTTCTTCTACAGCAGGACTCACTCATCTGGAATTAAAGGGTGAGAATAAGAGTGGCTGCTGTCACCCATCTTTACAACTCTGGGTTGTATGGGTTTACAAGTTTTTATTCCCAAAGGAGATGCCCTGCCGCCAGGGGACACGCTGATTCCATTAGCCTGGATGTTGAGATTGCCACCTGACCACGTTGGGCTCCTCATGCCAGTGAACCAAAATGCAGAGGCTGGGGAGTTATTTACTGGCCAGGGTCATTGGTCCTGACCATCAGAGAGAAGTAATGAGGGAAGTATAACTGGAATACAGAGAATCCTCTGAGAAAAAACAACAATCCCATTCAAGCAGGACTACTCGTGACATTAACCCTTTAGTAATGGGGTCATAGAGGTTGGGGTCACTCCACTGGGCAAGATATTATGACCAACTTAGGTTCTTGCTGAGGGCTAAAGGAATATGGAATGATTAATGGAAGAAAAAAATACAGCTATGACCATGTGGCCAAATATAAAAACAAGGAATGGCTGCATATTAGACAGAAGCATAATTTTGCTTTTCTCTTTATTTAAAAAGTTAAACATGATTAAGAGGTGTGCATAGCCCGGCCGGCGTGGCTCAGTGGTTGAGCATCGCCCTATGAACCAGGAGTTCATGGTTCAATTCCCGGTCAGGGCACATGCCCAGGTTGTGGGCTTGCTCCCAGTGTGAGGCCTGCAGGAGGCAGCTGATCAATGACTCTCTATCATTGATATTTTTATCTTTCTCTCCCTCTCCCTTCCTCTCTGGAATCAATAAAATTATATTTAAAAAAAAGAGGTGTATAGATGCTGAGTAGATAAAGGATTGACTATAGTGGTTTTGTACTTTGCCAACTTGGCTAACAAAGCTTGAACTAAGTTTCCCCTAACCCCTTCCCTGGTCTGGGTTGGTTGGCCAAAAGGAGAAATTCTGCCCAATATCTGGAAAGTGAAAAGGGAACCAACTGCTATTTTGTTGAAGTTACTGTGGTTAGAGATACCTTGAATTTATATTAGTTTACACAAACACTCCATCCATGCTTTTGTTCCGGCCCTCCGGTCCAGTTTAAGAACCCATTGTGGCCCTCGAGTCAAAAAGTTTGCCCACCCCTGCCCTAACCCCTTCCCTGGCCTGGGTTGGTTGGCCAAAAGGAGAAATTCTGCCCAAGATCTGGAAAGTGAAAAGGGAACCAGCTGCTATTTTGTTGAAGTTACTGTGGTTAGAGGTGGTAAGAGACATCATTAAGGGCCTGGCTTGTCCTCTCTCTCCCCTGCCCCATGTCCAGCACATCCGACTAATAGAGACCAGTGTAGAGCCAACAGCCTCATGCTTCATCTACTCCCCTTTGGTGTGGTCCCACTCCATCAGGAAGATTTGAAATTCTGACCAACTCCATGGCAAGCATGGATTTGTCTACCCCTAACAGTGCTTCGGAAGAGGTAGCTGGTGATATTTTTCTGATTCTCCACCTCTCAGGTTTAGACTCTTACTCATCCAGCTTTCCCCACAATTAAGATTTAGTCCTATAATAAATCCCTTAATTCCCCAATATTTATAGTGATTCTGTTTCCCAGACTAAAACCTGACCAATAAACCATGTTTTCCAGACAATACTTTCTGCCCCTGTGGACATCTTCTGTTTGGATACTATAGCTCGCCTCCTTCCTTCAAGTCAGAAAAGAGAACTTTTGGGAGAGAAGTTATAATCACAATTTCTGCTTATGAGGAGCTCATTTTTATTGTTGTAGGTCTGTGCCATCTAGCCATGGAAATGAGTGATCATGCTTGTCTCTATGACCATGGAGAGGCTATGATGAAGAAAAAAAAATACTAACTAAAAAATGACATGTTGGCCCTGGCCGGGTAGCTCAGTTGGTTGGAGTGCTGTTCCATACACCACAAAGGTGGCAGGTTCAATTCTCAGTCAGGCATATACAGGAGGCAACTGATCGATGTTTCTCTCTCTTCCTCCCTCTCTAAACTCAAAACTATATATATATATATATCTTGGATGAGGATTTAAAAAGTTAATATAATTAAATTACATTAAAAATAAAGGTAATAAATACTCTAAAGTCACCGAGTTCCTAATTATTTCACTGCATTTTATTATTAATCTATGTTCTTGAGGTCATATTTTTTTTCTTTATTGTATCCATAGGTGGAAATTACAGTTGCATGCTACCACATTTCTTCCTAATTCTACATTCAATGATGTCATGTTAATAGCTTGAAATTAGCCGTTAGCAGTATTTACACCACAGAAATAGGCAAACTCTACAAATCAGGATTTCATAGATTAAGAAAAGTTTCAGGAAAATGGTGATCGAAAAGAATGCAAGGGGAGTTCGAAAGATAGTTAAATACACAAGGTTTGAGTAGAACAATGCTCATAGAGACATTGATACAAAACAGGCAGGAAAGGTAGACTGGAACAAGACTAAAACAGTGAGAAACAGCAGGCTGTAAAATGAATGGGACTTACAGCGAAGGCCTTTCTAAGACAATGGGGAGCTACTGAAGGTGTGAGGCAATAGTGTATAGGATGCAGGGAAGGTAATGAAACACTTTATTTTTGAAAACTGTGAAGCAGACCCTAAAAAAATTATATTACATATAATAAACAAGTCTTGAGTAAGGCATTAAAAATCCATTATAACTCAAAGCTCCAAAGAATACATACTCTGTGATTCCATTTATATAAAATGCAAACCCATCTATACTGACGAAAAGCAAATCCATAGTTCCCAAGTGCTAGGGGAGAGACGAACTACAAAGGGGCACAGGGATCTTGTATGTGATAGAAATGCTCTATTATCTTGATTGTGATGGGTGTATGTAGCTATAGGAACTTATCAAATAATACACTTAAATGGATGGAGTTTATTGTACTCAAGCATTCCTCTATGAACTTAAGGGGAAAAAACACAGTTACAGTTTAAATATATTAACCAGACATTTCATATGTATTTAGGTGTGAATGAAGAAGTTATGCAACGACAGCAATTTTAGAGAAGCAAAAACCAAACTCATAGTTTCCTCTTTTCATGTGATGAGCTCCGTATCTATAAACACTATCAATTCTTTCCCCCAGAAGTTATGTACAGGCCAAACCTCATTTCATTATTTTCCCTCACCCCGTTCCCACACTATCCAACTCCTCCCATTTCCTCCTCACCACCACTGGGAGGGTGTTCATTTTCTTAATCTCAGTAATGGGAAGAACATTACCTACCTCAAATGCACATATAACACTTTACACATAGCAAAATAGCCTTAACTATTTTCTACACATTTATGCTCATGGAAGGCAGAGTCTGTCTTATGTATCTCTGCATTTCTCTCACTGTATTTAGCAGAAGGTACAATAAACAGGAGCCCCCCAAATAAGTATTTCTTCAGAGAAATGTCTGTAGTACCCAGAAATTCAGATATGGATGGGAAAGGCAACACCATACAACATCAGGGAGAATCTGAAGAGTTACCTTCAAGACATAAATGTTCTGTGCAATTTGAAAAGAATGATCAGTTATGACTGAAGGAATTAAGAAGCATGTCTAAGAGAAGGTGACACTGAGCTGGCTAAAATCTGAAGGGGACTAAGGGGGGGTGGGGTGGGGTTTGCATATCTACTTCCCTAACCGGTATTTGTAAACACTGCAAAATGCAAGTCCAAGAGGAAAATCTTTAATAGTGACACCAGGATAATTCTTAATAGTCAAATACTGTAAAAAAGGCAAGCAGACGAGGCTCTAGAGACAGGCACTTGATGCAGAAGATGAAAAGGAGCAACTTTTCCTAACGACTGCACAATCCCAACAGCATTCCCAATACCCTTTGACATACGATCTAGATAAATTCTAGAAGCTCAAGAAGGAGTAAGATTTAAGGACAAAATCAGGAGATCTAAATATCAAGATGCCTGTGCCACTAACACTGGGCGTTATGGGATACCCGAGGATCCGGAGGGCTGCCACCTTCATGCTAAACGGACTCTCGAGGTCAAGTATAGTGACTGTTCCGACTCCAAGTCAGACGTGGTCCAAGGAAAAGGCAGTGCAGGCCACTGGGGCCAACAGTCCTAGGAGGGCTGTGACCTGCTGAAAGCAGCAAAGCGGCGTTTGTGGGGCCGACAACCGCCTTCCCGAGCACCCCGGATGCAGGGAGCTGCTCAATCTAGCCTCCGGGTTGCATGGGAGTCGCTGCGATGGGAGGAACCCCGAGTTTGCCGCCTGGCGAAGTCTAAAATAATGAGCAACCCCAACTCCCACTCACAAAGCGCGCTCGGGTTTCCATTCGCTCCTCAGCCTCCCTGGGAGGAATGGCAGGTGAAGACCAGCTTCCCGCGCCACCCCCAGCAGGCCCCGGATTAACTAGGGGCTAATAATAATAATAATGATAATGATAATAATGGGGGGGGCGGACCAAGCGACCTCTGGCCTCAGACTCCACAAAGAGATGGTCCAGGCGTCAGCCCGGCTCAGGGGCTCAGGGGCTCAGGGGCTCAGGGGCCCAGGGGCCCGCAGGACCCGCAGGACCCGCAGTGGCAGCGCCCAAGGGACAAGAGGAGCCCGGGGAAACAGCGGGCGGCCAAACTCACCTGCCGCTTGTTCATCCGCCGCACATCGTCCAAAAAATCTAGAGACAGCATGGTGGGGCCGGTGAGGACGACACCGGCAGAAGAGAGGGCGCGATGTGACCGGCGGGCGGAACGACCGACGCCGGGCTGAGCTCG
>NW_005370085.1:988243-990841 GCF_000412655.1 Myotis brandtii | reverse complement strand
CCGGGAAACTGACAGCTGAGATGGTTTCAATAAGTGCTTTTCCCGTAAAGGTGGAGGATGCGAGAGACTTTGAAAGCACACCTGGATCTCTCAAATTTAAGAAACCCTTGGTTGGCGAGAAAACAACCCTGTCGATTAGAAAGTAACCAAACCGTGTAAGAGTGTGATGAGAAAACAAGGCGTGCGGGTAATCAGGGAGTCTCTTTCTCCCTGAACTTGACTTCGATAATGGAATCTGACTACCTCCTTGACCTCTACCTCCTGCACCTTGATGTGACCCTTCCCTCGCTGCCTTCTGTCACGCTGCACTATACACAGCCTTTGCTTTGAGTAGCTGAAGCTCCTAATATGCATCTAGGGCAGTGGTTCTCAACCTTCCTGATGCCGCGACCCTTTAATACAGTTCCTCATGTTGTGGTGACCCCCAATTTCATTGTTACAAATTGAACATACTTAAAGCATAGTGATTCATCACAAAAACAATATGTAATTATCTATGTGTTTTCCGATGGTCTTAGGCGACCCCTATGAAAGGGTCGTTCAACCCCCAAAGGGGTCGCGATCCACAGGTTGAGAACCCCTGATCTAGGGCAAGAAGGACCAGAGCTGGTCTCTTGCTATTATTTCTATCTTTTTGAAAATATTGTTTGTAGAAAAAAAGAAAAGAAAAGAAAGAAGATACTGTTTGTCTCACCTTGGGGGACAGGGCCCTTCTTACCTTTTCTCCCCCAGCATCTTACATGAAATAAACACTCAAAAAATTGTCAAATGAATGAACGGAGGTCTTAAAACCCAGAAGGCCCAACCCTCCCCGACAGATGCATCCAGCAAGACGCTAAGGATGGGATTATCCTCACTCAACTGAATGAGGAGGGTGGCCTGGCAGTGCTTCCTCCAGGCTGAAAGAGGATTTATCAAATTAAATATCGGAAGTCAAGCCCTGACTGGTTTGGCTCAGTGGATTGAGCATCGGTCTGCGGACTGGAAAGTCCCAGGTTCGATTCCGGTCAAGGGCATGTACCTTGGTTGCGGGCACGTCCCCAGTTGGGGGTGTGCAGGAGGCAGCTGGTCGATGTTTCTAACTCTCTATTCCTCTCTGTAAAAAATCAATAATATATTTATTTTTTAAAAATCGGAAGTCATAGCCCTAGTCCTCAGAGAGCTTTCAGTATCATTTGCAGCAAGAAAAAAAAAAGTGTCCTGAAAAGAGTAAAAAATCAATAAAATATATATATTTTAAAAAATCGAAAGTCATAGCCCTAGTCCTCAGAGAGCTTTCAGTATTATTTGCAACAAGAAAAAAAAACAGTGTCATGAAAAGAGACAAGTTAAGGTATAACTGCTAGCCTCTACATTCTCTAGAAACACAGAGAAGAAAAGGAATATTCCAGGCATGGCCTTGGTCAAAGCAGACTTCTGAGGGAAGCTGGGCTACGGTTGGGCCAGCTTTGCATTATAAAAGAGGAAGCATACTGTCAAGCACAGATTAGAAATGGGGTTAGGTCTGGGGAGGTAGCTAACACTCAGGCTTCCTTTCTGGGCGCTTATAGTCTTGAGGACAGACTGAGTGAGAAATAATTGGAGTGAAAAGAATGCATTAGGGCCCTAGCTGGTTTGGCTCAGTGGATAGAGTGTCGGCCTGCGGACTGAAGGGTCCCAGGTTCGATTCCAGTCAAAGGGCATGTACCTTGGTTGCGGGCACATCCCCAGTGGGTGGTGTACAGGAAGCAGCTCATCGATGCTTCTCTCTCATCGATGTTTCTAACTCTGTCCCTCTCCCTTCCTCTCTGTAAAAAATCAACAAAATATATATTTTTTAAAAAAGAATGCCTTAGGAAGGAATAGGACTGGGCGGGATTAATATAAACTGGATAGATCTGGAGAGGCTTAATGAGGTTTCCCTGTAGTGCTGGGGAGGAAACACTGTCTCTTATGAAAATAATTCAGATATTTAGAACAGGTGATCCCAGACTAGATAAAGACATAAGCCAAAGGAATTAAATTTTCCAAATGTGGGACTCTGACATGCTATTTTCTCTGCCCGCTGTGCTGCCAATTTTCCCAACACACAAGTCTTTTGGACTCCATCAATCACAATGGCATGTCTGGTATTTTCCTTCATATATAGACTGCTGGCCTGCCTAAAGGAGGCACCTTATTATAGAGATTAAGTCAGACCCACTTGACTTTGAATCACAGATCAACCACTCACTAGCTGTGTGATCTTGGGCCTATCAGTTAACTCTTTTTTTTTATCCTCACTTTTCTGGTGTGTAAAGTGGAAATAAAAAAATCATTTATATCGTTGGAAGATTAAACAAGATAGTACACATGAATACAGCTGTTGACACAATGGATGACAAATGGTGAGTGTACGATAAATGTTAGTAGTTATTATTAAAACAAGAAGTGGCTTCCACCTGATGTCCAAATGCTCAGGGCTAAGAAAGTCTGTCATTAGAGTTGAGCCTGGGCTAATCATTTCTGTACGAATTAAGGGTGTCTACCAGCAGAAGCAAAGTAGACTCCATTTTTTTAATTTTTATTTATTTTAAAAATATATTTTATTGATTTTTTTACAGAGAGGAAGGGAGAGAG
>NW_005370085.1:978824-988155 GCF_000412655.1 Myotis brandtii | reverse complement strand
ACATGCCCTTGACCGGAATCGAACCTGGGACCCTTGAGTCCCCAGGCTGACGCCAAACCGGTTAGGGCTAGACTCCATTTTTTAAAAGGTTACTCAAAATAACCATGACCTCACCAGTTTCTCCTTGTCCTTCTGCATGAAGGAAGTAGTGGGTGGAAGGAGAAGGTCCCCTATGACCCTGCTGGGAAAGGAAGTGGCCCGGGTATATTAGGGCAAGCCACATCGGAAACTTAGCTCCTCCTGGCACCATCTCCCCA
Organism: Myotis brandtii; assembly: GCF_000412655.1. NCBI lineage: Eukaryota > Metazoa > Chordata > Mammalia > Chiroptera > Vespertilionidae > Myotis > Myotis brandtii. The sequence goes on along the minus strand of NW_005370085.1, from coordinate 987,898 downwards.
AAGGGAGGACCCATCCACCGAGCCTCCCCATCAACAGGCCAGGGACTAAAGAAATGGGGCTTTCTGTCTGCCTACCAACCCATCAGAGACCATGTTTCTTTGTTTGCTTTTTGTTTTTTATGCAGCAGCTCTGTATAACATGGGGTGTCAGGAAAAAATCTCATTCCCCCAATCAAAAGTGCCTTCTGTGCACAGAGATTATTAGAGTCACTCAAGTCTCCCTGGAAGATTTTTGGAGCGCTCTCTTTAAAAAGGCCTGGACAGCTGCAGAGACAGCTGGGGAAGGAAGCACCAGCCTTCTGGGTTGGTATGTGTGTACACTGTGGTGGGGGGTCAGAGCTGCCAGTTTCCTGTTTGGCCAACAGGGGCCTTGCTGTTTGTTGTATAAGCTCTTACAGAGGAGAGGGCTACGCTGTGAATCTGGGGGTCCTGTGGGTAAAGGGCCAAGAGTGGAGGCAACCTTAGCCTCTCCCTGTAACCTGGGCTCCACCTCCTGTCACTGGTTACTTGCCTTTTGGGATTTTGCATTTTAGAGTTTAATGACGGGATTGGCTCTTCTTGATAGCTTAAGGCAGTGGTTCTCAACCTTCTGGCCCTTTAAATACAGTTCCTCATGTTGTGACCCAACCATAAAATTATTTTCGTTGCTACTTCATAACTGTAATGTTGCTACTGTTATGAATCATAATGTAAATATCTGATATGCAGGATGGTCTTAGGCGACCCCTGTGAAAGGGTCATTCGACCATCAAAGGGGTCGCGACCCACAGGCTGAGAACCGCTGGCTTAAGGGATCCTATGGGAATTTGTTGAGGAAGTGAATCCCTGCAGGAAACGTGGCTTGTGTAAATCTGGATTTGAATATAATGTTCTCTTAACGCAACCACATTCAAAGATATCATTAGCAATCATTTATATATGCAGTCAAGTAATAAAAAACTTTTACCTACAGGATGCTGGTGCTTGCGTTGACATGCATGATTTGGCCACTGAGTTTGATCCTGAAATTCCTAGCCAACCCCTCACCCTCCAATCCTGGGCAAACACAGTCCCAAGAAAAGACAGAGGGGTTTAAGAAGTGAGCTCTGAAGCCAAAATGCTCTACCCCTTACAGACTGTGACACTAGACAAGTTACATCTCCTTTCTGTACCTCAGTTTCTTTATCTGTAAACAGGGATTGTGGTATCTAGGGGTTTTTATGGAAATCAAGTGTGGTAAGACTGTAAACCACTAGAACAGTGATGGCGAACCTATGACACGCGTGTCAGAGGTGACACGCGAACTCATTTTTTTGGTTGATTTTTCCTTGTTAAATGGCATTTAAATATATAAAATAAATATCAAAAATATAAGTCTTTGTTTTACTATGGTTGCAAATATCAAAAAATTTCTATATGTGACACGGCACCAGAGTTAAGTTAGGGTTTTTCAAAATGCTGACACGCCGAGCTCAAGAGGTTCGCCATCCCTGTGCTAGAATAAAGCCTGACACTTCCTATATAATAAAGAGCTAATATGCTAATTAGACCGGATGGTGGAACGACCTTCCAGAATGACCTTCGGGAATGACCAGTGGGCAGAGGGTGGGCCGGGGAGGCAGCCGGGGCCACAAGGGCTGAGCCGCCTTGCACGAATTTTGTGCATCAGCCTCTAGTACTAAATAATGGTTATTATTATCAGAATGTCCTTCTGAATCAAGGGAACGGTGAAATTGAGACAGAGAGTGATTCAAACTGGCCCCATCCGGCATGCCGACTCACCTTCCTCCTTCTCCCTTGCACAGTCACTCCCTTAAGCACTAAGCCCTCAGGACAATAAGGTTTTGATCAGGATCAAATAATCTTAGGAGCAAAGCTTTGGGTATATTGACCACACAGACACAGTTTTGGTCACACTAGAGATAATATCTAGGCCTCAGTTGTGTTTCAGTGTTTCGGCCAAAGGTAAACTGAGTCGGGGGTGTGAAAGGATTAAGGAAAAGACAGACAAGAGAATGAAAGCTGGGTCTTGGTGGGACGCTGCCTCCCTGATGAGGAGACAGCGCCAGCGCCCACAAGCCGTGTCTTTATTTTATAGCAGATGCCACGAGGCAAAGTAGGGGCGTGATCACGTTGTTTACAGCATTCTCGTGAGTTTCAACCTCACTTAACTACATGCACCTGAACTCTAGCACGAGGCACGTGGGGCCACGTGTTCGGACCATAGGTTCAAGCTTACAACCACAGCCATTGGCTGTAATTATGCTGGGAGGGCCCTGCCCTCCAGCTGGGACTTGCACATGGCAATGAGAGGACCCTGTCCTTCCATCAGTCCGAGGCTTGAACCTGGCCAAAACACCGTAACCGCGCCCCACATTTCAGCTCTAGGCCCAGAAAAGTAACAAAACCAGATGAAGCGAGTCCACTGCGGGCTGACAGCAGGACCAGATGCAATGACCAATGACTCCCTCCCCTAGCACTGAACAATCAGTAGAGACCACAACCCTGAAAGGACACACCAGGAAAGCTGACTTGTATTCTATTGAGAACCTCCTCTGAGACCTCCCCTAAAATTCCTGCCTTTAGAAAACAGATAAAAATCCTTAAGGCGAAGGACCCAGTGCACTCACCCTGTGCTCTCTCTAGAGCAGTGATGGAGAACCTTTTGAGCTCGGCGTGTCAGCATTTTGAAAAACCCTAACTTAACTCTGGTGCCGTGTCACATATAGAAATTTTTTGATATTTGCAACCATAGTAAAACAAAGACTTATATTTTTGATATTTATTTTATATATTTAAATGCCATTTAACAAAGAAAAATCAACCAAAAAAATGAGTTCGCGTGTTACCTCTGACACACGTGTCATAGGTTCACCATCACTGCTCTAGAGCAGGCCAGCCCCTTTCCCCTCCTTCTTTCCTTAGTTGCATATCTTTGCTTCCTTTCTCCAAGGGCCTTTCATTTGCCTCTGTAACTTGTTTCCTGAGCCCACGCAGCCCAGTTGGCTCACTTCTTCTGCCTCTGTGACTTCCTTTCGAAAGGGCCAAGGCAGCCATGCCTAGGCTCACTCCTGTTGCTGTGATCTTGCCTCTTCTATCTGAAGCCCTTCCTTTGCTTCCCAGTCCCCAGCGTCTCCAGCTTTAGTAGACATGCTCTCAAAGTCACCTGGACTCGTGTTGTGAAATCTTTTCTGCCTGAAGTCCAGATCGGAGAGCCCACATCGCTGCTAACGCTTCCACCTGGAGGCCTGGCAACTCTAACTTCCTCTTTCAGACCCTGCTTAGGTGCCATCTTCTGTGTGACGCCCACCCAGACCTCCCCTGGGCAGAGTTATTATCCTTCCATTTGTTCTACTCCTGTAAGTCCTTTATTACATGGGACTTCAATCATGCTCCATTTTCTGAGTCAGGTAATAAGACATCAAGGCTTGACATGATCTGAAAAGAGAATTCTCACTCAACGAGATTCTTGCTTGGATAAAGAGCAGCTCACCAACCGGTTTGAGTCTGTAACTAGTCACCTAGTAAACTTGCACTGAACTGGTGAGGGACTATTTTTGGGGTGGAGCACTTCCTGTGCCGGGCCTGCCTATTCCAGATTTGTCAACATCCTGCCTTCCAGCTCCCACTGTTAAGTAGGCTGCCAGAGAATAACGCAGGTCAGCCTTACCTCTCACCCTGGAGGCCCCAGAGGCTTCTGGGCCTCCCCTAAGCTGCTCTTTCTGCCTAGAGCATTGTTCCAGTCCTCCCTTCTCCCTTTCTTAGCCGTTTTTTAAAAATTATTATTATATAGGATGTTATTCCCATCACCATTTATCCTCTCTATGCCCTCTTCCGCGTCCACCCACCCACCATCACCGCCATCAATGAGTTTTTTTAAAAATACATTTTATTGATTTTTCACAGAGAGGAAGGGAGAGAGAGAGTTAGAAACATCGATGAGAGAGAAACATCGATCAGCTGCCTCCTGCACATCTCCCACTGGGGATGTGCCCACAACCCAGGTACATGCCCTTGACCGGAATCGAACCCGGGACCCTTGAGTCCACAGGCCGACGCTCTATCCACTGAGCCAAACTGGCTTCGGCCATCAATGAGTTTTGAAATGATCCTGGGGACAAAGAGAAGCCACTGGAGGATTGAAGAGGAGAAGTCTGGCAACTGGATTTGCATTTTAGAAGACCGCTCTGGCTACAACATGAACAGATTAGGGAGGCCAGCATGAAGACAGGAAGAGCAGCTGGGGGTCCATTTCAGAAATACGGTACTACTTCCTCGGAACTCCAGTGCCCAGCAGCAGCTTTGGGAGAATCCAGGGAGGAACTGCACTGTTTGGCATCAGGGTTCCTGCTTTCTCTCAGACAGTGGTGCTCACAGGGGTCATTGTTCCTGTGCTGGGATCTCCACAATTCCAGAGTTAACTGGCAGTCATATCTGCATTTCCACCAGTGTGGCCAACACTGTTCACTCCACCATGATGATTCCTCCTTTCTTAGCCATTTTTAATTCAATCTTCATTCTCTTCCCCTCCCCCGCAAGCCTTTTCTTATCTCCCAAAATGGTGGTATTATCCTCCTAGGTAGCCACGTAGCCTCTCATTCTGCCCCAATCACACTTACTACATTTCATTGTAATTATATGTCTCCTTTTCTGCTAAATTGTAGGGTTCACAAGCCAGGGAATATGCCTATAAAACTAGCCCTAGGCACAGTCCCTGACCCTTAGTTGATGTTTAATAACTGTTGTTAAGAGAAGCAATGAGCCCTAGCCGGTTTGGCTCAGTGGCTAGCGTGTCGGCCTGCAGACCTGTGGACCAAAGGATCCCGGGTTCGATTTCGGTCAAGGGTACATATCTCGGTTGCAGGCTCCTCCCCGGGCTGGGCCCTGGTCAGGGCGCGTGCCTGCAGGAGGCAACCAATCCATGTGTTTCTCTCACATTGCTATTTCTGTCTTTCCCTCTCTCTTCCACTCTCTCTAAAAATCAATGGAAAAATATCCTCAGGTGAGGATTTAAAAAAAGAAAAGAAAAAGAAACAATGACATGAACAAATAGAAGAATGATTAGGAGCAAGCACCTGCATTATATTCCCCTGCTTTTTTAAAAAATATATTTTATTGATTTTTTTACAGGGAGGAAGGGAGAGGGATAGAGAGTTAGAAATATCGATGAGAGAGAAACATCGATCAGCTGCCTCCTGCACACCCCCCACTGGGGATGTGCCCACAACCAAGGTATATGCCCTTGACCGGAATCGAACCTGGGACCTTTCAATCCACAGGCCGACGCTCTATCCACTGAGCCAAACCGGTGACGGCTTCCCCTGCTTTTTTATCTTCTCAAGGGATTCACCATGGGGGGAAAAAAGCCACCTCTCGGGCATAGAAAGAAAATTGCCTGGGAGAGATGGCCCTGAAATATTTAAAATTTCAAACTAAGGACTCTCAGAATAGGAGCGTTTTTCCTATTCCCTTCAAAATCCAGCCTTACCCAATTCAACATGTCTTGAAAGAAAGAGAAAAGTAAAGAAAAAATACAGACAAAACACTTCAATGTCAAAATAGCAAGTATGTTCTAAGCCTGTGTTGTCCAACACAAAAGCCACTGAGCTCTTGCAAAGGGGCTGGTCTGAATTGAGATGTGCTATGAAATACAAGGGCCTAGCGGGTTTGGCTCAGTGGATAGAGCATCAGCCTGTGGACTGAAGGGTCCCAGGCATGATTTTCATCAAGGGCACATTCCTGAGTTGTGGGCTCGATCCCCAGTAGGGGGCGTGCAGGAGGCAGCTGATCACTGATTCTCATCATTGATGTTTCAATCTCTCCCTTTCCCTTCCTCTCTGAAATCAACAAAAATATATATTTTTAAATACACCCTAGATCTTGAAGATTTAGTATGAAAAAGGGAATGTAAACAGCTATTGGTCCTATCTACCTACCTATCTATCTATATATAAAAGGCTATATGCTAAGTGTCTGACAGTCCAGGTAATGACGTTATGTAGCAACGCCCGGCTTCCTTTCCCTAGCGACTAGCCTCCTTGGAGTTTTTTTCAGCCCAGGAACATGACTTGCTTTATAGCCAGGTGGAAACATTTCACAATTTAACCAAATATTTGTGAAGCGTTTTCCCATGCCTCATCTCATTTGATCCTCACAGAAGTCCCGGAGTAGGTAGATAGGAGGCTCAGTAGAATCCAATTTTCTTTTCATTAGCTGGAAAATGGAGATTTAGAAAGCTGAGAAACTTGACCCAGCTGAAAAGAAGTAAGAAATGGTGGACCTTGAAAAATGACTTCAGGTTTTCTCACTGCATAGAATATAGTCAGACACTGCTGCAATCAATTGGCTAAATATTTTACCCTTTGTTCTCCATGCGTGATCTACAATAATAATCTGCTTCGTGTTGATATTTACTGCTGTGTTGCTGACAATTACCTGAAAGAGAAGTTAGGGTGCTTCACTGGACTGGAAAAAGTAATCAGAAAGAAGCAGGTCCAATTAAGCAAGTTTATTCTATATCTATAAAAGGCTAAGTTGACTCACGCATGCGTGATACATACAAAGCTCTCGCTGGCGCCAATCGCACGCATGTGTTTCGATCTGTCATTGTCGATCTTGAATTTGGTTGACACTTCTATTATAGAGATAGGGCGAATAGCAATATTAAAATATTTCTTCTAATTAATTTCCTTTCAATGTGCACGAATTTGTGCACTGGGCCACTAGTTGATTATATATTGAAATAATACTTTGATACACTGAGTTAAAGAAAACAAAATATATTAAATATACTTCCACCTGTCTCTTTTCTCTGTTTTCACTATGGCTACTAGATCATTTAAAATGTTTTTTTGTGGGTGTGTGGAGGTTAATGTGCAAGCTGAGCTGGGTCAGGTGGCTACCTCCTTTCTGCTCAGATCTGCTTGTTCAGTCTCTCCCTGGTCAACTAGGTGCCCTTGAACCCTGGCATTTTCTGCACTGCCTTTGGTGTGATCTCTGGGGGCAGGACTTTGGTGTGGCAATAGGGTCTGCCCCCTGTGTCCTGATCTTGGGTCCTGTTTGCCCAGTTACTCTCCACAGCTCTCGGTTTCTGTCTCTGGCGCTAGCCCGGAACCTGACCATAACACTGCCCAGTTCCCTTTGGCCTATGGTTTGGTGTTGGTTTTCTCTGTGTTCACTGCAGATGGGAGTTTGGCAAGAAGAGATGAGGTCTGTTCTTTATGCAGAGCTTTTGAAGTCACCTATGGGAAAATATTGATGGACGAGGAATACATCACAAAATGCCTCCAGTTGATAATTGTAATAAACAACTTGTTAATATGTGCCAACTGTCTTCTCCTCCATCCCCTTGATTTAGGGGAAGACTGATTCTCCCCTGAAGCAACTGTTTGGGTGAATCAATTGGCCACACAACTGTCCTGAGTCTTCAGCTGTAACTTTCTTGGCCATCTCCAATCAATTCTCTCACCACAGAAAGGCCAGCTCAGTGCTGTGACTGGAGTTTTCTTCTATGCAAAGTGACATTTTCCCAATCATGCCAACTTTATTTAATTTATTCTTTTTAATATATATTTTTTTATTTCAGAGAGGAAGGGAGAGGGAGAGAGAGATAGAAACATCAATGATGATAGGAAGGGAGAGGGAGAGAGAGATAAAAACATCAATAATGCCCTAACCCAGTGGTTCTCAACCTGTGGGTCGCGACCCCTTTGGGGGTTGAACGACCCTTTCACAGGGGTCGCCTAAGACCATCAGAAAACACATATATAATTACATATTGTTTTTGTGATTAATCACTATGCTTTAATGATGTTCAATTTGTAACAATGAAAATTTCTCTCTCATCGATGTTTCTAACTCTCTATCCCTCTCCCTTCCTCTCTGTAAAAAAATCAATAAAAAATATATTTTAAAAAAATTAATGATGAGAAAGAATCATTTATTAGCTGCCTCCTGCACATCCCCTACTGGGGATCGAGCCTATAACCCGGGCACATGCCCTTAATCAGAATCGAACTCAGGACCCTTCAGTCCACAGGCTGACACTCTATCCACTGAGCCAAAATGGCTAAGGCAATCATGCCACTTTAAAAGTCCACATGCTAATATATGTGGGGGGGGGGGGGGGTGGGTGTGGGAAGGAGAATAATTCTAAATAAATACATATTTTTTAAAAATTTAATCCTCACCCAAGGATATTTTTCCATTGATTTTTAGAGAGAGTAGAAGAGGGAGGGTGAGACAGAGAGAAACATAGATGTGAGAGAGACACATTGATTGGTTGTCTCTGGCATGAGCCGGACCTGGGCCCGGGCCAGGGAGCAGCCTGCAATTGAGGAACGTGCACTTGACCGGAATCAAACCCAGGACCCTTCAGTCAGCAGGCCAGCGCTCTATCCACTGAGCCAAACCGGCTAGGGCTAAGTAAATGCAGATCTTAAGCACAAATGTCTCTTCCAATTCTTTCTTCCTTCACTCGGTGCCTACAGAAGTATTTATTCCTCCTCCGAAATCGTGCCAGCTTCTCTGTCTGCCTGTGGTATAGAAACACAACCAGATCTAGATCTCCTGACTTTTAGAAACAAATATACAAACAAAATCCTCACTTGACTCAGTCACTCTCTTTGGTTAGTGTTTTACTTTTCTCTTTCTTTTCGAAGGCAGTGTTCTTGGATTGCACGTGCTGTACAGCCTCACCGTTCTTTCTCTCTCTTCTTCTCTGCCGTGTGTCATCAGCTCTGACACTACTGTGACCCTTGAGACACTACTTCAGCAATGACCGGGTCCGATGGCAAACCCAGCAGTCCCCTTCGTGTCCCCGTTCTTCCTGACTTCACCCCCATGACGTTCAGCACTCACCGCCCCTTTCATGCTTCTCTCCTCCTGTAGCTCCCATCCCACCAGAAATGACGCAGCCACGCCCTGGCCGGTTTGGCTCAGTGGATGGAGCGTCGGCCTGCGGACTGAAGGGTCCCAGGTTCGATTCCGGTCAAGGACATGTACCTTGGTTGCGGGCACATCCCCAGTGGGGGGTGTGCAGGAGGCAACTGATCGATGTTTCTAACTCTCTATCTCTCTCCCTTCCTCTCTGTAAA
>NW_005370085.1:973387-978322 GCF_000412655.1 Myotis brandtii | reverse complement strand
AAAATGGTATCTCATTGCCCAGCTGGTGTGGCTCAGTGGTTGAGCATCAACCTATGAACCTGGAGGTCATGGTTCGCTTCCCGGTCAGGGCACATGCCTGGGTTGTGGGCTGGATCCCCAGTGTGGGGCGTGCAGGAGGCAGTTGATCAATGACTCTCATTAATGTTTCTAGCTCTCTCTCCCTCTCCCTTATTGACTGATTGAAATCAATAAAAATATATTTTTAAAAATGGTATGTCACAACTTCTCTCTCCTCCCCGCCCCTCCCCTTCGGTGACATTCTTTCTCCCTTGCCTGTGGTTACTTCAGAAGCCAGCACCTGCAGCCACACCGTGTTCTCCTCCTCCCCTCCAGCTCGCAAGCGGAAGTGGCTTCCTGGCTAAAGCCAGGCCCTCCACCTGTGCCCTAAAACCCTCCCTCCTGCCATCGGGCACCGTTAGGGAAAAAGACAGACCATCAGCGATGTGTCTTCAGCCTCTCCCACTCCACCCCGTCCTCCCTGTCAGCATTTAGGATCCCTTCCATCTTAAAAAGTAAATAAACCATCTTCCTTGTCCTCACTTCCCCTCGTCCCTGCCTTCGCTCTCCTCTTCCATTTCAGCGACAGTTCTGGAAATCATGAGCTCTCTGCTTCCTCCTCTTGTTTTCCACTCAGGTTCCTGCCTTCGGGCTCTGCAGAGAGCTCCCGGCATGCGCATGCCATGAATGCTAAGTGCCTTCTGGAATGGAGGGTTCCCTTAAAGCAGCGGTTCTCAACCTGTGGGTCGCGACCCCTTTGGCGGTCGAACGACCCTTTCACAGGGGTCGCCTAAGACCATCCTGCATATCAGATATTTGCATGACGATTCATAACGGTAGCAACATTACAGTTATGAAGTAGCCACGACAATAATTTTATGGTTGGGTCACAACATGAGGAACTGTATTTAAAGGGCCAGAAGGTTGAGAACCACTGCTTTAAAGGCGAAGTGGTGATAGCACTGTTGCTCTAAAATACCTACGAAGTGCAGGTGGCTCTAGTGAGTCAGCCAAGCTCCCCTGGCAGGAGTTTGAAACCTGACAGCTGGGCTCAGAGTCTGTGCTTTTTTTTTTTTAAGCCTTGTTGAAACAAGGCCACCAAAAATTTTGGTTGCCTCACCCCCCCCCCAAAAATTGGGAGAGAGACAGATAACGTGCTCTTGACCACCATGCCATACCGTTTCCAATGCCCCACTGAATGGTGATTGTTCTCAGCACAGTGCCTTGCATACAGTTGGAGATCAATAACTGTGCCTGGATGAATGAACACATATTGCCACCATGGTTCAGGCTTTTCTTCTCTCACGCTTAGAATAACCCACAGTCAATGGGTTCTTAAAAAGTGCATGGGGCCCAGCTGGCGTGGCTCAGTGGTTGAGCATCGACCTATGAACGAGGAAGTCAGGGTTCAATTCCCGGTCAGGGCACATGCCTAGGTTGCAGGCTCGATCCCCAGTGTGGGGCGTGCAGGAGGCAGCTGATCAATGATTCTCTCTTGTCATTGATGTTTCCATCTCTCTCCCCCTCTCCCTTCCTCTCTGAAATCAATAAGCAATATATTTTTTAAAAAGTGCATGGGCGCCGAAACCGGTTTGGTTCAGTGGATAGAGCGTCGGCCTGCGGACTGAAAGGTCCCAGGTTCGATTCCGGTCAAGGGCATGTGCCTGGGTTGCGGGCACATCCCCAGTAGGAGATGTGCAGGAGGCAGCTAATCGATGTTTCTCTCTCATCGATGTTTCTGGCTCTCTATCTCTCTCCCTTCTTCTCTGTAAGAAATCAATAAAATATATTTTTAAAAAAAAGTGCATGGGCTTGGGTTTATGTCTATCTTTCTGAAAGAAGGTATTTTCATGAGTTTTCCGTAGGAGTTTGTGTCCAAAAAAGGTAACTTCTGGATTCATTCATTTTTCTGTCTTCAGTTTCATTTTCACCCACCTCCTCCCCGTGACATCCTGTACATTGCCATAGATGACTAGGTTGTTAATATTTTGTCTTAATTCTGTGACTGGTAGGGACAAAGAACTTCCCTTCACCTAAAAAGTCTTGACTGCCTCCCTGGCTGACTGCATCCAAGATAAAAATCAAACACTTTGCCTAACAGCCGGCACTTTCGATAATCAAGCCGCAGCACATGTTACCAGTACCACCACCCAATTTTCCTCCTCTGTTCCAGTCAAACTGGTCTTCTTATAATTTCCGAACATCTGTTCTAACCCACCTTTCAGTAGTTCACTCGGTAACGTATGTATTGCATTCCTGATCGAGGCCAGGCACTGTGCCTGGGGCTGAGAACACAGAGATGGATACGACACAGTTCTTTCCCTTGAGAAACTGTCAGTCCAATTTGGGAGAGAGACGTGAAAACAAAATCCCCCAAATATGGGATGACAAACTATTCACGGCAGTTATTCCTGCCTGGAGGTCGGATGGAGCCGGGAGTAAAGGAGACTTCCTCTTTCTATGTTAAACGCGTCCATAGGCTTTGTTTGTTTTATAAGAGCGGTTCGCAACCTGTGGGTCGAGACCCCTTTGACGGTCAAACGACCCTTTCACAGGGGTCGCCTAAGACCATCCTGCATATCAGATATTTACATGACGATTCATAACAGTAGCAACATTACAGTTATGAAGTAGCAACGAAAATAATTTTATGGTTGGGTCACAACACGAGGAACTGTATTTAAAGGGCCAGAAGGTTGAGAACCGCTGTTTTATAACAAGCACGCAGTAATTTTGTAACAGGAAAGAAGTCTCATCAGGTGGCCATTACATTAAGTTCAATTCTTTTTTTTTTTTTAAATATATTTTATTGATTTTTTACAGAGAGGAAGGGAGAAGGATAGAGAGTTAGAAACATCTATGAGAGAGAAACATCGATCAGCCGCCTCCTGCACATCTCCTACTGGGGATGTGCCCGCCACCCAGGTACATGCCCTTGACCGGAATCGAACCTGAGACCCTTCAGTCCGCAGGCCGACGCTCTATCCACTGAGCCAAACCGGTTTCGGCCTAAGTTCAATTCTGACCACCTGTGTTTCAAGTGGGAAAAGCCACAACTGTCAAAGAACGAGCAAAACGAATGAGGAAAGAACAATCAACCAATAGAAAAATGGGCAAAAGCTATGAATAGACATTCCTCAGAAGATAAAACATTTATGGTCAATAAATATATGAAGACATGTTCAATCTCGTTAATCATCAAAAAGTATAAACTGAGGCCGCCATGTGATTCCATTTGATATCTGAGTGGTCAAAATGAAGAAATCTGACAATATCAAGTGTTGACAAGGACGTGGATCAATGGGACTTCATATACAATGTCGCCAGAAGTGTACATTGGTAAAAACAACTTTGGCAAACAGTTTGGAATTATCTTGTAAAGTTGAAAGTTCCCATAGCCTCTGTCCCAGCAGTTCTACCCCTATGTAAACATGCAAGAGAAATTCTTGCACTTGTGCACTGGTGGGTTTTACATGAAGATTCCCCACCCCCCGTCATAGTAATAGTGATAATGACAGGAAATAAGTAGAGAGTGTTACCATGTTATCGCAATAGAAAATAATTAAAGAGTGTTATAGGAAATGTAGAAAAATTATTTTGTGTGAAATACTTGTGTGAAATATTAAAGAGCACAGGGAATGACCACTCTGACCAAGCCCTAGCTGCACCAGATAGATAAGACCATAGCTGAATGCCACCCTTAGGAATGACGTATGTAAACCTGATGGACACCTTCTGATGGACGCACTGTGATTGATAATCAGTTTGTACTCTGATTAACACTTGTGTGATGATGTATGTTACTGATAGCCACCTGGATTGCTGTGGGCCAGAACAGGCTTAAAAATGGGTCCCCGACTTTAGACATCGATCATCCTCTTGATCCACGCTCCACGCTGCCTTGCTCCACGCAAGATGGCAGAAGGACGGCCGAACCTCTGATGGTGAGCCTTAGGTTGCCCTCCTCCCGCTGACTCGACCCAACCAGACGGCCAGCCATGCAAAGATGGATCCGCCACTGCCCGCAGAGGACGCCACTCTTCCCCGCGACCCTGTTAAGTCTGAGCCCACGAAACCAGGAACGTTATGAGTAATAAAGTGTGCTGTGTGATTTGCAACTGCATATTTTTGTGCGGCGTAATTCCTCTGGCGATCTTAACTATATTAATAGTAGAGGCCCAGTGCACGAAATTCGTGCACAGTTAGGGTCCCTAGGCCTGGCCAGCAATCAGGGCCGATTGGGGCCTTCTGGCTGCTGACCGGGGCCTCCCTTCCCCAACTGCCCACTGGGGCCTTCCTTTGTTCCGCGCCGCCCCCTGGTGGTCAGTGCACATTATAGCAAGCGATCAAACTCCCTGTCTCCTGGTTAAACTCCCCAGGGGACAATTTGCATATTAGGCTTTTATATATATATAGATAGATAGATAAGGTCAGATGACAATGCCTACCCTTGGTCCTGCTTGCTCAGAGTAGTCTCTTCACTAGCAACTACTTAATGTCCAAATACCTGCACGGTTAAGTTTATCTCAAGGGATGCCTTGGATAACGCCCCATATACTCTACTCAGACACCCCCCTTCTGAAGCTCATCCCCTCCCCCCTCTAATTGATCCTTAGAGAGTGTCGAAGGGAGGAAAGAGGAGGAGAGAAAGAGAGAGAAACATCAATGTGAGAGAGACATATTAATTGGTTGCCTCCTGCACGGGCCCCCGACCCGTGAGTTATGTTCCCTTGACCGGTAATCGAACCCAAGACCCTTCAGTCCTTGGACTGACACTCTAACCACTGAGAAAAACTGGCCAGGACTACACAAAGATTTTTAGAAGCACTTTTGCAATAGCAAAAACCCACAACACCCAAATGTTCATTATCAGGAAATTGGTTGGATTGCATAGGGGTCCCCAAAAGCAGAGCCTGG
>NW_005370085.1:968425-972530 GCF_000412655.1 Myotis brandtii | reverse complement strand
AATTAAAGAGTGTTATAGGAAATGTAGAAAAATTATTTTGTGTGAAATACTTGTGTGAAATATTAAAGAGCACAGGGAATGACCACTCTGACCAAGCCCTAGCTGCACCAGATAGATAAGACCATAGCTGAATGCCACCCTTAGGAATGACGTATGTAAACCTGATGGACACCTTCTGATGGACGCACTGTGATTGATAATCAGTTTGTACTCTGATTAACACTTGTGTGATGATGTATGTTACTGATAGCCACCTGGATTGCTGTGGGCCAGAACAGGCTTAAAAATGGGTCCCCGACTTTAGACATCGATCATCCTCTTGATCCACGCTCCACGCTGCCTTGCTCCACGCAAGATGGCAGAAGGACGGCCGAACCTCTGATGGTGAGCCTTAGGTTGCCCTCCTCCCGCTGACTCGACCCAACCAGACGGCCAGCCATGCAAAGATGGATCCGCCACTGCCCGCAGAGGACGCCACTCTTCCCCGCGACCCTGTTAAGTCTGAGCCCACGAAACCAGGAACGTTATGAGTAATAAAGTGTGCTGTGTGATTTGCAACTGCATATTTTTGTGCGGCGTAATTCCTCTGGCGATCTTAACTATATTAATAGTAGAGGCCCAGTGCACGAAATTCGTGCACAGTTAGGGTCCCTAGGCCTGGCCAGCAATCAGGGCCGATTGGGGCCTTCTGGCTGCTGACCGGGGCCTCCCTTCCCCAACTGCCCACTGGGGCCTTCCTTTGTTCCGCGCCGCCCCCTGGTGGTCAGTGCACATTATAGCAAGCGATCAAACTCCCTGTCTCCTGGTTAAACTCCCCAGGGGACAATTTGCATATTAGGCTTTTATATATATATAGATAGATAGATAAGGTCAGATGACAATGCCTACCCTTGGTCCTGCTTGCTCAGAGTAGTCTCTTCACTAGCAACTACTTAATGTCCAAATACCTGCACGGTTAAGTTTATCTCAAGGGATGCCTTGGATAACGCCCCATATACTCTACTCAGACACCCCCCTTCTGCTCATCCCCTCCCCCCTCTAATTGATCCTTAGAGAGTGTCGAAGGGAGGAAAGAGGAGGAGAGAAAGAGAGAGAAACATCAATGTGAGAGAGACATATTAATTGGTTGCCTCCTGCATGGGCCCCCGACCCGTGAGTTATGTGCCCTTGACCGGTAATCGAACCCAAGACCCTTCAGTCCTTGGACTGACACTCTAACCACTGAGAAAAACTGGCCAGGACTACACAAAGATTTTTAGAAGCACTTTTGCAATAGCAAAAACCCACAACACCCAAATGTTCATTATCAGGAAATTGGTTGGATTGCATAGGGGTCCCCAAAAGCAGAGCCTGGGACAAGGACTTGGGTGCTGGTTGTTTATTTGGGAAGTGACCTCAGCACCAGGAGTGATGGAGGGAGGAAGAATGCGGCAGGGGAGAAGGAACGGTCCATGTTAGGGGTGTGATTCCATGGAGACCTCTGTACAGAATGCCTCCCAGAATTGTCCAAATGAAGGATGGGAGCCTGGGGCATTTACCTCTTGGCTCACATCTCCCATTGGTTGAGGGTTAATGCTCTTTACCTTCAGGCTGCCCCTGCGAGAGGGCTGAGAAGGCGCTTGTGGCTTTCCAGAAGGCAGAAATATGGAGAGGCCCAAGGCCTAGCACTTACAGTGGAAATTGTCAGTGACTGGGAGCTCCCGTGAAATCGGACACCACAGATTCAGCCAATTTCAGAGGTGGCCCAAAGGCAGGAACACAATGTACCAAGAGCTTTTGCTGCAAGGGACAAAGTAATATTAGCATATTCTACACTGGAAACGTCTACAGCCGACATAATAAATAAAACTCAACCACGTGTAATAAGCCTGAGGTAAATCTGAGTGCTATAGCATACATAGTCAAAGAGAAGTCCCAGGATAGTATGTGAGGAGTGATACTCTTTTTAAAAAACAAGACAAAACATCTTTTTTATTGATTTTTAGAGAGAGAGGAAGAGAGAGAAATAGATTGAAACATTGATGAGAGAGAATCATCAATTGGCTGCCTCCTGCACGCCCCCTACTGGGGATTGAGCCAGCAACATGGACATGTGTCCCAATCGGGAATCGAACCAGTGACTTTTTGGTTCCTGAGTTGACACTCAACCACTGAACCACGGAAGCCGGGTGATAGGAATGGTACTCTTTTAATTAAAATTAATAATATGTGTTTTGGAAATATATGTACATGTCCATATACACACACATATACTTTTGTATGTATGTAAATACATATACATAAAATTTTGAAAATTGCAATAACCTTTTTCTGTGTACTTGAATTCTAAGGAAAAACTGCAAAGGATTATTAAGAGAACATATTAAGAGATCTTGAAAATTAATAAAAAAGATAAACAACCAATAAAAAAATGGGCAGAAAGATAGGAATAGATATTTCAAAAAAGAAAAAAATATATAACTAATAAATATACATAAACACATTCAACCTCAACTTTATATTTTATTTTTAAAATATATTTTTATTGATTTCAGAGAGGAAGGGAGAGGGAGAGAGAGATAGAAACATCAATGATGAGAGAGAATCATTGATTGGATACTTCCTGTATGCCCCACACTGGGGATCAAGCCCACAACCTGGGATGTGCCCTGATCAGGAATCCAACTGTGACCTCCTGGTTCATAGGTCAACACTCAACCACTAAGCCACACCAGCCAGGCTAAAATATTTATTATTTTTAATAAAATATTTTTAAGAGCAAGAAAACCATAAGTACAAGCTTAAGCACTGGGGTGGGGGGAATGGGGGGGAAATGTGTACTTGTCAGTTCTAATGTTCAGGGTGAATTATGAGTAACAAAAGAGGGCTGCACATGAACCAATGAACAGGGTCCTGACCCATGGATTACAGGTAATCCAATCCTGTACCCTTGAGGTCTAAGAGATAAGATTATATGGCATGATATAGACATGCTGACAACACAAAGGAAGAAGCTGGAAGATACTCCCTTATTCCTGGGAAGGTCAGGGACCAAAGAGGTGACAGTTCATTGGCATAGAAGAATGTGGAGAGGATTGCCAAATGGGAGGAGCAGAGGGTGTGGCCGCCCATTCCAGGTGGAAAGGTACTGAAATGAAGGACAGCATGGCATGATCTATAGACCATAGATAATTAGTGTTGGTGGAAAAGGAGAATGAGAGTGATAGCGGCAAATGATGGACTCAGAAGATAAAAGGTTAGACCAGCCCTGTGCAAACTACGGCCCGCGGGCCAGATGCGGCCCGTTTGAAATGAATAAAACTAAAAAAAAAAAGACTGCACCCTTTTATGTAATGATGTTTACTTTGAATTTATATTAGTTCACACAAACACTCCATCCATGCTTTTGTTCCGGCCCTCCGGTCCAGTTTAAGAACCCATTGTGGCCCTTGAGTCAAAAAGTTTGCCCACCCCTGGGTTAGACACTGCACACTGTAAGTAAACAAGAGCACTGGAGGACTTGAAGGAGGGTGTTGTCAGGATTCACTTCTGGAAGAGTCTCACAGCAGAGGGAGGGTGCCGGAGGCAGGAAGATCAATTAGGACATAATGATCTTAGCACAGGACAGAAATACTGAAGGCCTAATTTATGTAGATGCTCTGGTGTATGTGGGCCTGTGTGGTCTAAATCAAGAGGTTTTTAAGTAGAAAGATAATTTTGTTTTCCTATTCTCCTGTGCCTTTCTTTCTTTCTTTTTGTTTTGTTTGTTTGTGTGTGCCTTTCTTTTCTTTTTAAAAAGTATTTTTTGGGCCCTAGCCGGTGTGGCTCAGTGGATGGAGCATCAGCCGGAGGACTGAAGGGTCCCGGGTTCAATTCTGGCCAAGGGCACATGCCCGGGTTGTGGACTCGATCCCCAGTGTGAGGTGTGCAGGAGGCAGCCAATCAATGATTCTCGCTCATCACTGATGTTTCTATCTCTCTCTCCCTCTCCCTTTTTCTCTGAAATCAATAAAAATATATAAAAAATATTTTTTGGTGTGTGTGCCTTTCTTTAATAGCATTTATCACCCTAGGCATATTTACTTATCTGTGGTCTCTTCCCCCCCCCCCCCCCCCCCCCCCCCCC
>NW_005370085.1:963112-968366 GCF_000412655.1 Myotis brandtii | reverse complement strand
GAATGTAAACTCCATGCTGGAAAAGAGATGTTCATATTGTTCCCCTTAACCCCCAGGGAATGTCATAGGTACTAAACAATTGCTTGTACAAGGCATGAAGTTAAAGCTAGGAAGGAAAAATACAGGATGATACCCAAATAGGGGAAGTTGGCTAACGCTCCGTCTAAAGTAGCTCGTACATATCCCCCACAATCTCTTCCTGAGCTCAGACTGCAGCTTAGTACTTTGTCATCTTGGTCTGGATCTGAGTTAACAATCATTCCTGCCCCTTTTATCTATCCTACCTGCTCCCTAGCTATCTCCACTTTGTACCTCTAGAAACCCTGGTTTTCAGGTTCCCTTAAGGTCCCAGTCACTTGCTTAGAGTAGACAGTTCTCACATTGTTATAGGGCAGTGATGGCGAACCTTTTGAGCTCGGCGTGTCAGCATTTTGAAAAACCCTAACTTAACTCTGGTGCCGTGTCACATATAGAAATTTTTTGATATTTGCAACCATAGTAAAACAAAGACTTATATTTTTGATATTTATTTTATATATTTAAATGCCATTTAACAAAGAAAAATCAACCAAAAAAATGAGTTCGCGTGTCACCTCTGACACGCGTGTCATAGGTTCGCCATCACTGTTATAGGATCACCTACTGCTGGATAATTCTGCCTTTGTTCATCCAGATCCACTCTCCAACCTTCTCCAGGGCTGACCTTGAAGGACAGCATCACCTGGGCTCACGTGCCCTTAGTCTTCCTCTTGGGTTCAGCCACTGGGAGGTACCACAGGAGATGAGAGAGAGAGAGAGAGAGAGAGAGAGAGAGAGAGAGAGAGAGAGAGAAAGGAGGGCTGTATGCCTCTAAGTTGCTGTTGGCCCTCCCTCCCCTTCAACTATTCCTCTCACTGAGCACTGGTTACATCTCTTTGCCCCTTCAGGCCTAGGGTTGATAATGGCTTCTTCTTCTTTTTTTAAAAGGATATTTAAAAAATATTTATTTTTCCATTGATTTTTAGAGAGAGTGGAAGAGAGAGGGAAAGACAGAAATATCAATGTGAGAGAAACAAAGATTGCTGAGAACCTCACGCCATTGGAAGTTCCGTGTGCCTGCTATCTAAAAGGCGCATGTGTAAATCTTTTTGCATTTAGTAGATGCTGTGGGCTTGATTTCTTGTTCCTTTCACCACTGAACATCCTGTGAATGGCAGTGTCTCCCACTCACTTAGCTTATTGTCAAGTCCATCATTCTGACTCTGAATCGTGGGTCCTTGCTGGGCTCTGCTAACAGCTTCCATCAGTTTAATGTCATATAGTTTAGACCAGTGATGGCGAGCCTATGACACGCGTGTCAGAGGTGACATGCGAACTCATTTTTTTGGTTGATTTTTCTTTGTTAAATGGCATTTAAATATATAAAATAAATATCAAAAATATAAATCTTTGTTTTCCTATGGTTGCAAATATCAAAAAATTTCTATATGTGACACGGCACCAGAGTTAAGTTAGGGTTTTTCAAAATGCTGACACGCCGAGCTCAAAAGGTTCGCCATCACTGCTCTAACCATGGAGCCAAACCGGCTAGGGTGCTAATGGCTTTCCAGCAGATGCTAGCTTTGGGGTATTTCACTATCCCTTGTTGGTATCCCTCACCCCTGACTACAACTTTGTATGCTGTCCACTCATTAACTCTCCAGCTACACATTTTGAGCTAGCCATCTGTGTACTAGTACTCTGATGCTGATCTTGGCTGATACAAAAGCAAAAAGGCAGATTGTATCATTAAAAAAAAATTAAGATATAAGTCACAAAATTCACTCTTTTAAAGTGCAGGATTCAGTGGTTCTTCATAAAGTTGAGCGACTTGTATCGTTTTTCATTTAATATGTAATTAAGTGTTTTCCAAGTTACCAGTTGTCTGAGTACTCAATGGTAAGTTATACAATGTTGCTCAAGTTGAGTTACATGCCTAACAAGAGTCTTGTTGTGTTTGATCCCAAACCTGCTTATGACAACTAATATGCCAGAATATAATTTAATTAAAATTTACATAAACCGATGAAACCTAAGCGTGAAAATAAAATCTCTGTGCAATATCAGTTGATTGCTTTGGAAACATTAGCTAAAGACCAGCTGAAAATTACTATCAAACCAAATGTGGGTGAGATGATTACAAAGGATTTTAAAATATATATTTTTATTGATTTCAGAGAGGAAGGGAGAGGGAGAGAGAGAGAGAAACATCAGTGATGAGAGAGAATCATTGATTGGCTGCCTCCTGCACACCTCACACTGGGGATGGAGCCCACAGCCCACAACCCAGGGATGTGTCCTGAACCGGGAATTGAACTGTGACCTCCTGGTTCACAGGTCAACGCTAAACCACTGAGCCACACCGGCTGGGCTTTTTTTTTTTTTTTTTAATAAGGAGCCTCTACTTATATTGCTTTGCAAGAAACTTTAAGTCCTCAGTTAACCTTAAAGAAACAACGTGGAAAGCATTGAAAATACATCATGGATATGACAGGTAGGAAAGAGCTCAAGAACTCTAATCAGCACTCTTGCTCCAAGAAAAGGTTTGGCCTCACATAGGAAATTTGGCAACTTGGTTTTCCTAATAGGTTTTAAGTGAATATGAAATGTTAAGATGTGTATATGTAATACACATAATTATTTTAAAAATAATTCACTGCTTTAATATACCTTTTAACCTAACTGACCTTTTTTGGGCTGGATCCTGTTTGCTTGGGAAGAGATAAATCCTTATTCACTAATCCCTTTATTTTCACAGGAGGGCAGGTAGGGGAGAATTTGTCTTGGTTCTTCCAGAAGACTTACGTAATTGGAGAATTTGGGTCTGCCTGTCCTCAGAGAGAGAGTGCAGTCTTCTCTAATCAGACATGGTTAAAGTTGCTAGACCTCTGCAAGGGGGAGGTTGGAGTTTTGGGGGAGCTACTTTTAATTCGGGGGATATGAAAAAGCCTATTGGTCATCATCCAAGCCCCATTCTTCAGTTCAGCTTTATGGGTAATAGAAGTTGATATTCTCATCTTTTCATTGGTTCCAAACTTGTAAGAAAGATGGTACTTACTGTCCCTGTGGATAAGATGGTCTCTATGTACTGTCACAATCCAAACGCATTATTTTCCCTTTGATTTTAGTCCGCGATTCTGTTCATTCAAACAAAAGAGTTGTCTCTGGTTTGCAGGCGGTAGTCTAGCCTTGTACGAAGTCCAATCTGTATCTCAAGCTAGACAAAGAAAACACACACACACACACACACACACACACACACTATGGCTCCTGAGGAATACTGGAATACTGATATCAGGAAGTATTTACTGAGAAGGGAAGAGGAACCCAAACATTGCTCCTGCCAATCCTTCTCTCCCCTCCCCCACCACATCCTGAGAATCTTACTTGTCCTGATTTCTGGAACAGGTAAACATGGCAAACTTAAGATCACAGTCTGTGTGGCTAAATGAGACCTAGCAAACATTGAAGGGAATCATCTACTAGTTCTTTAGTGGGTCATAAAATCAATGTAGTAGGTCCTGACCAGTATTTAAAAAGAAGTAAAAATAATAAAGTTGAAACTATTAGCCTGCAATGGGTGTATAGAAGTCGAAACAAAAATGTACATTTTAAGAATATATGGTTTATTGTATGTCAAGCATACCTCAATAAAGCAGTAAAAACACCTAAAAAGGCTCTCTTAAAATAAAGATGAAGTAGAAAAAAACGTTAGCATGCATTGCATAAAATAAGGGTAATATTTCAGGAAGCTTCTTTTTCAGAGGTGTGTGTATCTGGGCACATGTGTGTATACATTTTGGGTTGAGAATTGGAATGTATTTCTTCTTATGGGGGGAGCGCAGTCACAAAAGCTTGCAGAGAATATTATTTAGCTTTAAGAAAGGAAATCCTGCCATTTCAAACACCATGGTTAGATCTTGAGGGCATTATGCTAAGTGAAATAAGTCAAGCAGAAAAAGACAAATACTGTATGATCTCACTTGCATATGGTCTCTTAAAAAAGCATAACTCACCCCGCTGGCATGGCTCAGTGGTTGAGTGTCTACCTATGAACCAGGAGGTCACGGTTCAACTCCCGGTCAGAGCACATGCCCGGGTTGTGGGCTTGATCAAGCCCACCAATGATTCTCTCTCATCATTGATGTTTCTATCTCTCTCTCCCTCTCCTTTCCTCTGTGAAATCAATAAAAATATATTTTAAAAAAAGCAGCCTTAGCCAGTTTGGCTCAGTGGATAGAGCATTGGTCTGTGGACTGAACGGTCCCAGGTTCGATTCCGGTCAAGGGAACGTGCCCGGGTTGCGGGTTTGATCCCCAGTAGGGGGTGTGCAGGAGACAGTTGATCAACTGTTCTCTCTCATCATTGATGTTTCTATCTCTCTCTCCCTTTTCCCTTCCTCTCTGAAATCAATAAAAATATACATTAAAAAAAAGCAAAACTCATAGAAAGCTGTGAAAAAAAGTTTGCAAAGCACTGGTTTGAGGTGCACATTTCTTCTTCATGTTTGCTCTTTGCTAATTTGCTCTGAAACTGCTGCCTTTTGAATAAAACCTGTCAGTAACCATGAGAAGGGCCAATTCTCACTCTGTAAACAGCTGGCATGCAAAAACTATTGCTCCTACCTCATTGCTCTGAGCCAAATGCCCAAGTACCATTAAGATCGAAGGGCAGGGATTTGGAACCTCGTGAAGTAAGAGGTGACAGGAAAATTTACTTTAACGTTTACCTACGCAGTTCAATTTCCAGGGGTCCTTTCCCGCCAGCAAATTACTAAAGGTTCAGGTTAGCATTCAGGACCATAACCCTAGCTTACCTTTCCGACTGACTCACTCACTCTTCTCCCACAGGAATCCTGTGCTCCAACCAAACTGGCTTCTTGGTGTTCCCAGAACACTCCTTCCAGTTCTCATTCTGTGTCCTTGATTGCACTGTTCCTTCTGCCTCAACTAGCCTGTCTCTGCTTGCCAGTCCCATCCATCCTTCAAACATCCACTTCCAATTTCCTTGCTGGGTTCCTAATATCTTTCCTTTGAATTCCATAAATATCTTTTAAAGAAATACCTTTTGTCATGATAACTTTAATAATATATTTAAGAATACCATTGCCCTAGCCCAGTGGTCGGCAAACTGCGGCTGGGCAAACCGTGGCTCGAGAGCCACATGCGGCTCTTTGGCCCCTTGAGTGTGGCTCTTCCACAAAATACCGACTTCTGCGCATGGGCCACGAAGTTTC
>NW_005370085.1:961225-962882 GCF_000412655.1 Myotis brandtii | reverse complement strand
AGGCAACCAATCGATGTGTTTCTCTCACATCAATATTTCTGTCTTTTCCTCTCTCTTTTTCTCTTTCTAAAAATCAATGGGAAAAAAAAATCATCAATGGAAAAATATCCTTGGGTGAGGATTGAAAAAAAACAAACAAAAAAAGAATACCATTTGTCCTGACATTCAGAAACATGTAGTATAAAAATAAGAAAATACAGAAGTCACAGAAGAAAAAAAATCCCATTTTTTAATGTATGCATGGTACATAGATGTATATATATTACAAGGTGGTATTGTCATCCTTTAAAAGCGGTTTGCTGACCACGGCCCTAGCCGATTTGGCTCAGTGGATAGAGCGTCAGCCTGTGGACTGAAGGGTCCTGGGTTCGATTCCAGTCAAGGGCATGTACCTTGGTTGCAGGCTCTTCCAGGGCCCGAGCCCTGGTTGGGGTAATTCAGGAGGCAACCAATCGATGTGTTTCTCTCACATCAATATTTCTGTCTTTTCCTCTCTCTTTTTCTCTTTCTAAAAATCAATGGGGAAAAAAATCATCAAGGGAAAAATATCCTCGGGTGAGGACTGAAAAAAAAAGAATACCATTTGTCCTGACATTGAGAAACATGAATGTAGTATAAAAAATAAGAAAATACAGAAGTCACAGAAGAAAAAAAAAATCCCACTTTTTAATGTATGCATGGTACATAGATGTATATATATTACAAGGTGGTATTATGTCATCTTTTTAAAAAATATATTCTTATTGATTTCAGAGAGGAAGGGAGAGGGAGAGAGAGATAGAAACATCAACAATGAGGGAGAATCATGGCTTGACTGCCTCCTGCACGCCCCACACTGAGGATGGAGCCCACAACCCCCGAATGTTTCCTGATCAGGAATTGAACTGTGACCTCTTGATTCATAGGTCGATGGTCAACCACTGAGCCATGCCCACTGAGCTATGTCATCTTAATCAGTTTCTTCAACAGGACTTTTGATGGCTACAAATAAACTATAATTTACTTAACAATCATAGAACATTGGGCATTTTGCTTGTTTTTCACATCTGGGAGCATATATGGGGTAGTATAGAAAGAGCCCGAATTGGTCAGTGATAATTAGGAGAAATGTAAATCAACCCCCCAGGAATCTTGGGAGATATTTTAGAAATGCTGGTTTCCCGCTTAAAGTGAAATAGGGGTTTGAACCAATTGCACTTAAAAAAAAATTTTTTTTAAGCTTGCAACGCGGGTGGTATGCCCTTGACCGGAATCCAACCCGCGACCCTTCAGTCCGCAGGCAGATGGTCTAACCACTGCGCCACACCGGCCAGGGCCCCTGGCGCTTGTGTTGAAGGGCAGTAACCCCTGCAGAGGCCCACGGATGACTCAGGACTCGGTGGAGGGGTCACCCGGGCAGCCGATCCACGGACACGCGCGGGGCGCAGAGGCCGGCCTACCTTTACGCATCCCTTCAACCTCCCACCCCCATCTCGGGCTCCATTAACCATCTAATCTCTTATTCTCCCCTCTCCGCGCCTCCACCCGAGAGCTCCTCTTCGAACGGACACAAAACGAAACACCGGTCCCTTTGACTGTCGCTGCCCCCGGAGCCACAGGCCTCCGTTCGCCTCCAAACTCGCGGAGAGCATCCCCGGGGACCGCACTCCTCGCCCGG
>NW_005370085.1:958868-959444 GCF_000412655.1 Myotis brandtii | reverse complement strand
CAGGTGTGGGCAGCAAGCACACAGTGTGTCTGGCGCGCAGGGCCTGCTGCGAGCATCTGCCGGTGTGCGCCCGCTGCACACAGTGTGTCTGGCGCGCAGGGCCTGCTCCGAGCATCTGCTGGTGTGCACCGGGAGCACACAGTGTGGCCGCGCAGGCAGGATGTGGACAGACAGATGTCTGGCCTGGGAGGTGCTTGGCGGGATCGCAGGGGTCTGTTTCCTCAAACTCGCGGCAGGTCCACGGCGCAGCGAAAGAGGAAGTCCTGGTGCGGGAACGCACGTTCTGCCCATTTTCCCCTTTTCCTCAGCTGGGTCGCGGCTTTGATTCACGCGGGCCGTTTCTTTACTGAGCACTTACTATGTGCCAGGCGCGGGCCTCGGTGCTGGGAAGACCGTGGCCAACCAGAAAGGCGAGTTTGAGCTCGAGCCGGTCGCAGCCTAGGGGGAAGGCCCGATCATGAACAGATAATCTCGAAATGACACCCAAACAACCGCGTATTTATTCAGAAGCATGTGCCAGGCCTTGTTTTAGATGCTGCGAAGAAAGCTAGCAAAACGTATCTGCCCCTGTGGAAC
>NW_005370085.1:949348-955034 GCF_000412655.1 Myotis brandtii | reverse complement strand
GAGACAATAAAAGGAGATAATGTAACAAAAGATAGAGCCTGTTAGAAAAGTGCTTAAGTGCGAAGGAGAAAAAGAAGATAGGGAAAGAGGATCTGAGATATCTTGGTGGGGGTTGCATTTACGTTCGCGTGGCCTGGGAAGGCCTCTCCAAGAAGGTTGCCTTTTGAGTAAGACTTCGAAGGGGTGAAACCAATCATTTCCAAATGCGATGTGTGCAAGGAAAACCAAACCAAACAAAAAAAGAGTTGTGAGAAAACAGAATGGGCCTTGATTTGAGTTGGGGGCTCAGGGAAGGAAGTGACGAGGAGGCTGAGCCCTGGAGGAGGGTTAGGAGTTAACCATGTGTGGAGCTGCTGCGAGCTGGGCCAGTTGAGGAAGTGAAAGAGGCCTGTGTGGCTGGAGGGGGGAAAGGAGAGGGGAGATAAGTCTGGGGAGAGGTGGGTGGGATCACGGGGGGCCCTGGGGCCCCGCGCGTTAGTTCGGATGGTATCCCCAGTGTTGTTAGGAACCTGCGGAGGGTTTTGAGTCTGTGACATAATGACATTTACATTTGAAAAGGTCTCTGGCATACGTGTGGGGAATGCACTCTGAGAGAAGCAGGTAAGGCAAGGCTGTCAGCGTTGAGTGGCCTAACTACTTGATCGCCTTGGGAAAGTCTCAGTCAAGCAGCCTGGGGGCGATCCCTTTCCTCCTGAGGCTATTTTGCCCAGCTTTTAGGAATTAGCATTTATGGAGCCGCATGCTAGGTGGGGCAATCAGCGTTAGAGACTTTTCCTATTTAATCCTCTCTGCACCCTAACAGGAAGGGGTTGTCCTGCCCCTGGGCAGATAGTAGCTCAGAGGGGACAGAAAACAAGCCCCGAGGGGGTAGACAACTTATCTAAAGCCACCTTTGTAACACAATCTGCTTTCAAACTCAGGTCTGCCTGATTCCAGGGCCGGGGCATCTTGCTTCTACAGCTTGCTAACAGGATCAACTTGAGCTGTGTAACCCCTCTTGTGCCTCAGTTTCCTGTTTGGGAAAGCCTCAAGCTTTCCCCAGGTTACCTAAAAAGAAAAAGGAACTACCTCATGAGGTTGTCATGCGGGTCACATGAACTAATCCATGTAAACATTGTAGTGCATAGCTCAAATCTTAGTTGCTACTATTATTTAAACATTTTGTTTTTTATTTTTATTTTTTTGGTATAGCAAAGGTGGAGATTTATTGAAGAACAAGTACAGACTCCCACGTGGGGAGGGGAAAGAGTCCCCGTATTTAAACATTTTAATATATTTTATTGATTTTTTACAGAGAGGAAGAGAGAGGGATAGAGAGTTAGAAACATCCATGAGAGAGAAACATCGATCAGCTGCCTCCTGCACACCTCCTACTGGGGATGTGCCCGAAACCAAGGTACATGCCCTTGACTGGAATCGAACCTGGGACCTTTCAGTCCGCAGGCCGATGCTCTATCCACTGAGCCAAACCAGTTAGGGCCCTTATTTAAACATTTTAAACATCCATGCTGCCTCTCAGCATATTTTGGTCATTTTGGATGAGATTAAATATGTAGATAATTAAATTCTGGAATTTTGTGAGACCCCCGTGTTCCCTCCCTTTTCCTCTAAATAACTTAATGCCATGTTCCATGTGATCAATCATTCAACATTGATCTCCCATTTCATTTGTGACACTGTGCTAGGATTTATGGATACAAAGTGACTTCCATCCCTGAAGAAGCTCAGAGGACCCAGAGGAGGTCAGATGTTTTAAAAGATGAGCTACAATGTACTTAATAAGTTCTCTAATGCAGTTGTAATTAGAGACTTATTGGGAGTAATAAGAACTAAAGACCTGGGGGCTTCGGGAGGAGGTGACTTTTGTACTGGCCTTCGGAGGAAGAATAGGAATTTTACAGGCAAGATTGGGCAAAGGACATTCTAGGTAGAGAGAACCATGTGTGAAAATATGGAATCATGAGAGGCTTGGTTTGGCAATGAGGTTGGAAAGCTGAGTTGGAGCTGTAAAAGGCAGGTCAAGAAGTTTGGATTTTAGCCCTAGCCGGTGTGGCTCAGTGGATAGAGCATCAGCCTGCGGACTGAAGGGTCCCGGGTTTGATTTTGGTCAAGGGCACATGCTCGGGTTGCCATCTTGATCCCCAGTGGGGGGTGTGCAGGAGGCAGCTGATCAATGATTGATCTCTCAACATTGCTATTTCTATCTCTCCCTCTCCCTTCCTCTCTAAAATCAATAAAAATATATTTTAAAAAAAGTTTGGATTTTATTCTGTAAACCATGGGAGCTGTCAGGGAATCTGAGATACATCAGACACTTACAGGGATGGGTGCTGCAGTTACAGAGACAGACGTCATACTGGAGGTGGCTTTAGATTGGTGGGGTCACCCTGCTTCAGGGTCTGGTTCTCAGTTTTGTAGACCCCAAATTCAGTTTTTGTAGGGCGCTCAGAGCTGATTGGGTCCCAGGAGACTGACTTACTGATCAAACTTGGAAGAGACTGCTGTATCGACTCAGGGTATTAACTGGCCATGAGAAATGAAACTGCAGAATGACAGATGTTTTTGTCCTCTGGCCATTGCCTCCCCACCCCCACCCGTGTCAGACCAGGCCTGGGACATGCTAACAAACTCTTGCTCTTCAATTCCTGTTTGTTTTTCTCAGGCTCCATGAAAACTAACCCTTTCTGTTAACATAATTTTTTTCTCAAGCTCTGCAAACTGTAGTTCCCAATGATTATTAATTGGTAGAGTGAATGATTCCATAAGTTGGGTAGGACCCTGTGTTTGTGACACTTGAGGAAGAGGAGGAATAACTTTTTTAGAATTAAAATGGGAAAAAGGGGTTTCCTCGAATTGGGTTCCTGGAGGAGGTTTGCATTTATTTATTTATTGAATTTATTGGGGTGACATTGGTTAATAAAATTATATAGGTTTCAGTATGCAATTCTATAATACATCATCTTTATATTGTATTGTGTTCACCATCCCAAGTGAGGTTTGCCAAGTTCTAAGTGGCATGGGTAATTTTGTGGCTACAGGCATGGGGTTGTGGACAGATACATTGGAAGTTGTTCTGGAAACAGAGTTCTGTGAACTCGAAGGGTTTTTTTTTGTGTGTTTTTTTTAATCCTTACCTGAGGATATTTTTTTCCAACTTTTAAAGAGTAGAAGGAAGGGAGGGGGAGAGAGAGAGAAAAACATGATGGGAGAGACACACTGATTGGTTGCCTCGGGGATCTAACCTGAAACCCAGGAACATGCCCTTGACTGGGAACTGAACCCATGACCTTTTGGTGCACGGGCCGATGCTCTAACTGCTGAGCCACTCCAGCCAGGGCAGGTGTTTCCATACACGTTGGAAACAGAAAGGAAAGTAGCCATTCCTGTCCCCTGTTCATCCTGAGCTTTCCTATTGGATTGCAGTTTTCATGAGGTTTGAGCCTCTTACACTCTTTCTGCTTCTGTGACACTGGGTAGAGTGGTGGACGAGTTTTCAATCTGTATTTTTTTACAGTGAAAAATGAAATCCAAATAGACCAACCGAGATTGTGGATTAATTTCTTTTCTTGTAAAACGGTAAAATTTTCTTTCCAGGACTATTCATGCCAAAGCACTTAGGAATTGCAGATAGGTATACAAAGGAAATAAAACTAACTAGACCCGGAGCTACTGTCAACATTTGAATATTTAGTGTTTGTATTAGAACTGTATCTTTGGCTCTATCTTTATGTGTAAGTTTGTTTCAAGTTTATCTTTTCCTACAGAAGAATAGGAACATCCTGAAGAGGAGACAGTTCTGAGTGTTGACGTCTGTGAGCTGGAGCAATTGCGTGCACCCCAAATCTGTGATACCCGTTAGCTAATGACTTTTGAGAAATGTTTTCAGGGGATCAGAGTGTTGCTTCAGCCAACCATTCACTTTTATTTGACAGTGGGAAGTGTGTGTGTGTGTGTGTGTGTGTGTGTGTGTGTGTTGAAGTGACATAGCTGATCCTTTTTATGACTCAAAGAAAAGTTAATGAACACCTTCCAAGTTTGGTATCACCCCAGAGTCATTTCTCAAACCTGTTAGCACTGTGGGCTGTCCTCATTCACTGTGTGACTTTCGGTAAATCCTTTGCCTTCTCCAGTTCAGAATCTGAAGGTGTTGTATCAAGAGGTAATGGCGGCCCCCTTCCTCGCATTAACACACTCTAGGAGTTGAAAAGGATAAGGAAACCTGTATATGTGACTGATTGTGGAAAGACTGCCACAATGTTGAGTGAAAAAGTAATCTGTTGACTCCTAGTAGTCTGCTGACTAGTAGTTGAGTGAACAGATGAACTCCTGGCCTCCAAGCCATATGTGTGGGGGGCAGGGTGCCTATATGACATTGTAATTTCTGCTTGTGAGAGCTTCAGAATCATTGGAACCCCTGAAAATTTTCTGAGTAGCCCAGAGGTGGCATGAAGGGTCTTCTGCAAAAATAAAGCCACAGACACCGCCTTAGCTGGTTTGGCTCAGTGGATAGAGCATTGGCCTGTGGACTGAAGGGTCCCAGGTTTGATTCCGGTCAAGGCAGTGGTTCTCAACCTCTGGCCCTTTAAATACAGTTCCTCATGCTGTGACCCAACCATAAAATTATTATTATTTTTTTTTTCATAAAATTATTTTTGTTGCTACCTCATAACTGTAATGTTGCTACTGTTATGAATCGTCATGTAAATATCTGATATGCAGGATGGTCTCAGGCGACCCCTGTGAAAGGTTTGTTCGACCCCCAAAGGGGTCGCAACCCACAGGTTGAGAACCGCTGGATCCAGGGCACATCTTCGGGTTGTGAGCTTGAGCCCCAGAGGCAGCCAATCAATGATTCTCTGTCATCATTGGTGTTTCTATCTCTCCCTCTCTCTTCCTTTCTGAAACCAATAAAAATATATAATTAAAAAAAATGTCACAGACCACACACCCCAGGTTTAACTCAGAATAGCTCACTTCCTCTGCAGAACAGAGTTTACTGTGAGATTCCTTATCTCTGAATAGTGGGATTGGGGTGAGTTTTACTTTTTTCTTTGTTTTTTTAATTCCCCATCATGACTTTTTCTATAGGCTTATGTGTCTTTACAGAAGCAAACAAATAATCAGTAAGTCTGTTTTCATTTTAGAGACAAACATTGAATGCCCTAAAGCAAAAACTCAAGCTGTCCAGAACTGTGTCCCTATGGAAGACACGTGCTGCTGCAGCTGGCCACCCCAATCTGGTCACATCTCAAAGACGATGCGCGTTTGTGAGAGATGCGGCAGACACAGCCCTTCCGGGCAGGTGAACGAGGCCAGGCCCTCCGACCGAGCTAGGCCCTGAACTCGGAGAGCAGGGCTGCACCCGTCTGGGAGGAGCGGATGAGTAGAGTCTGATTTGGCTTCTTTTTTCTTTTTCCATTCAGCAGTTGAATAGTTAAAGTCATCATCTGAATGATTTGGCTTCCAGCTTCATTTGTTGGTTTTTTTTTCTGTGAGCGTGCTTTTAAAGCAGGGGTGGGCAAACTTTTTGACTCGAGGGCCACAATGGATTCTTAAACTGGACCGGAGGGCCGGAACAAAAGCATGGATGGAGTGTTTGTGTGAACTAATATAAATTCAAAGTAAACATCATTACATAAAAGGGTACGGTCTTTTTTTTTTTTAGTTTTATTCATTTCAAACGGGC
>NW_005370085.1:945511-948968 GCF_000412655.1 Myotis brandtii | reverse complement strand
TCGATTGACACGCAAGCCTCTCAGGGCTGTTCCAGGGCCTGCAGCACACCTGATTGAGGCAGTGATTTGGCATTTTCAGGGAAGGGAGTCTAGGGGTGGGCAGCGAGCAGCTGTTTGGATTCTTCTGGGGTTTGGCCCAGTCCAGGCTCTGGTCTGTGTGGGCAAGGGCCGCCCTCTGCCTTTGCCTCCTTAGACAGACTCTCCAGACCTGACCTGAACTGGCTGAGGTGGTAAAAACCGCCGTACTATCTGATACTTTAGTAAGGCTGTACACCCTCAGGCACTTAAAAATATTAGATGTGTGATTCATGCTACTGTTAGTTTTTATTTTTTTTGTTAATGCTCAACCGAGGATATTTTTCCATTGATTTTTAGGGAGAGCGGAAGAGAGAGGGAAAGTTTTTTTTCTTAAAAATATTAGATGTGTGATTCATGCTACTGTTAGTTTTTATTTTTATTTTTTTTGTTAATGCTCAACCGAGGATATTTTTCCATTGATTTTTAGGGAGAGCGGAAGAGAGAGGGAAAGACAGAGAGAAACATCGATGTGAGAGAAACACATCGATTGATTGCCTCCTGCATGAACCCTGACCAGGGCCCGGGCCGGGGAGGAACCTGTAACGAAGGTACATGCCCTTGACAAGAATCGAACCTGGGACCCTTTGGTCCACAGGCTGATGCTCTAGTCACAGGGCCAAACTGGCTAGGGCGGTACTGTTATTATTTTTATTTATTTTATTTTTAATATATATTTTTATTGATTTCAGAGAGGAAGGGAGAGGGAGAGAGAGAGATAGAAACATCAATGATGAGAGAGAATTATTGATCAGCTGCCTCCTGCACATCTCACACTAGGGATCGAGCCTGAAACCTAGGCATGTGCCCTGACCAGGAATCAAATCGTGACCTCCTGGTACATAGGTGGATGCTCAACCACTGAGCCATGCCAGCTGGGCAAGGTGCTGTTATTTTTAATTAGAATGTTTACTTGTAGGTAAGATTCTGTGGAGCCTTTTAGGAACTGGGCCATCACTGATCAGTAACCCACAGTTGCTATGAAAGGTCCACCTGGGCCCTTCCCTGTGGGACATAAAAGAATCCTGTGAGATGAACTTTGCCCTCAAGGGGTTCCCCCACAGAAAGCGATTAGAGAACACTTTGCTTCCAGACCAGAAGTGTCTTAAGGGGGCTCTTCTTTCTGAGGGGGGTGGTTACTTTCACACAGGTGACCCCTGAGATGGCTGGGGTTACCTCTGGGGAACATTCTATGGTGCTCACAATGGATCGAATGGCCATTTGGGAGGAGGGAGGTGGTGGCAACGATGTAATTTCATCTTTCTTTTAATCCTCACTCGAGGATATTTTTCCATTGATTTTTAGAGAGAGGGAAAGACAGACAGAAATATTGATGTGAACCACATTGATTGGTTGCCTCCTGCAGGAGTTCGAACAGGAGCCTCAACTGAGGTACGTGCCCTTGACTGGAATCGAACCCGGGACCCTTCAGTCCGCAGGTGGACGCTCTATGCACTGA
This sequence comes from Myotis brandtii, assembly GCF_000412655.1. NCBI lineage: Eukaryota > Metazoa > Chordata > Mammalia > Chiroptera > Vespertilionidae > Myotis > Myotis brandtii. The sequence continues at coordinate 947,434 of NW_005370085.1, read as the reverse complement.
GCCAAACCAGCTAGGGCTCGTCTTTCCTTACTTCTCTCCCTTTGGTACTGTTCCTCTGAGCACCAGTACTTTAGAAGGTCTAGACATTTGTCCACAAGTAATGAACCCTATCGTGCCACCATTGTAGCTCCATTCCTCTGCGCCTAAGGCTTTTGCATTTCTACTTTAAAATATTTACACCCCTGGGAGAGGTCAGACTCTTAGCCGTTCACCACCAAACAATAGCTATAATTATCAGGAATTAATTAAGTCAACAGAGAGAAAGACCGGGGAACCCAGTCAGGCTCTTAGGGGCAAGATTGCCCAAAGGGACACACTCCCGCTGGGCAGGAGGGAAGTGAGGGCGGCCAGAGGAGCTCCAGGCTCAACAGCTGTTGCTGGGGGTGGTGCTGAGCCCAGCTCCTTGCTGACTCTAGACCAGTGATGGCGAACCTTTTGAGCTTGGCGTGTCAGCATTTTGAAAAACCCTAACTTAACTCTGGTGCCGTGTCACATAGAGAAATTTTTTGATCTTTGCAACCATAGTAAAACAAAGACTTATATTTTTGATATTTATTTTATATATTTAAATGCCATTTAACAAAGAAAAATCAACCAAAAAAATGAGTTTGCGTGTCACCCCTGACACGCGTGTCATAGGTTCGCCATCACTGCTCTAGGGCCACCCTGGGGTCCTGCTGGCAGAACCTAGGGTACAGCACTGGTACAGGGGGCCCTGAGGCAGAGGGGGAATTTGAACTGAGTCTTAGAGGGTTGGGGAGGTGGTTGTTATATGCGCAGTTTAAGAATGTTTGGAGCATTCAAGAAAAAAGCAAGCTCTAGCCGGTTTGGCTCTGTGTATAGAGCATCAGCCTGTGGACCAAAGGGTCCCTGGTTCGATTTTGGTCAAGGGCGTGTACCATGGTTGCAGGCTCCTCCCTGGCCCGGGGCCCTGGTCAAGGCGTGTGCAGAAAGCAACAAATCCAAGTGTTTCTCTCACATCGATGTTTCTCTCTTTTCCTTTCCCCCTCTCTCTAAAAATCAATGGAAAAATACCCTCAGGTGAGGATTAACCAAAAAAAAAGAGGAAAAAACCCCACAATCTTAGACCTTATGATAGACAGCAAAAGGGGAGCGGCCTAGGCCTAGATTCCCAAGGTTCTCAAAAGCCTGTCCAGAGGGTTGGAGCTCACGCCTGGGGAAACTCTTAGGTTTGTGAGCAGAGAGAGTGACGTGATGAAAATGGTGTTTGGGGGAGATTGCTCTTAGGGTGACTGTGGGGAGATGGTAGGGAAAGAGGTACGGAGGAGGACATATGGCGTCGGTGAGACTTGGTCGAGGCGGGATGCTCTCTGGCCTCTGTGTGGCTGCCTTGACAACGGTTTCCAGTAAAATACCCTCAGGTGAGGATTAACCAAAAAAAAAGAGGAAAAAACCCCACAATCTTAGACCTTATGATAGACAGCAAAAGGGGAGCGGCCTAGGCCTAGATTCCCAAGGTTCTCAAAAGCCTGTCCAGAGGGTTGGAGCTCACGCCTGGGGAAACTCTTAGGTTTGTGAGCAGAGAGAGTGATGTGATGAAAATGGTGTTTGGGGGAGATTGCTCCTAGGAGGACCGTGGGGAGAAGGTGGGGAAAGAGGTAGCGAGGACAGGGCCATGGAGGAGGACATATGGCGTCGGTGAGAACTTGGTCGAGGCGGGATGCTCTCCGGCCTCTGTGTGGCTGCCTCGACAACGGTTTCCAGCGCTCCCAACCTGGTGGGCATTCAAGTATTGCCTGTGGCTTTGGGCGGGGTGTCCGTAGGAGAAAGGGAGGGAAGGGGCCTCAGGTTCGTGAGTCTGGTGATGAGCTGGGTCAGAGCCTGCACTGGCCTGCGTCTCAGACCGTGACCCAGGCTGGAGCCTGTCTGTTCCCTGGTCTGTGCGAGGCGAGCGGAGCTGTC
>NW_005370085.1:938241-945249 GCF_000412655.1 Myotis brandtii | reverse complement strand
ACAAAATAAAGAAAAATCTTACCTTCATGGAGCTCCTATTCTAGTGTGTGTGGGCTTATAGACAGTAAATAAAATATAAAGTATGAGAGATGGTGAAAAGTATTTTGGAGGAAAACAAAGCAGGGATGGAGGACAGGGAGGCTCGGTGGGAGGGGAAGGCCGAGAAGCCTCACTGATAAAAAGACCTTTGAGCAGAGATCGGAGGGAGGTGAGAGGGAGCCAGGCCGTTATCTGAGGGAGGAGCCATCAGCGTGGAGAGAAAAGCAAGACAGCTAGTCCTTGAGGCCAGAGAATGCTCGAGAGTTTGTGGAACAGCCAGGAAAACCAGTGGCGGGGCCGAGTGAGGAGGGGGAAGGCCGGGAGAGGAGGCCGGCGACCCCACGTGGCTTGTAAGTCCCAGTGGGGCCCCGAGTGTGGGTGAGATGGGAGCCTGCGGGGCTGTGCAGAGCACAGTGGCCTCAGCCTCTTTTGGGAGGGTGGCCTGGCTGCTGGTGATGGAAGCAGGGGGGCTTAGCTCTCCGCGAAGAGTGGGCATCAGAGTCGGATCTGGAGCACACGTGTGGCTTCCGGGACTCGCTCTGCCCTTGTTCCTAACCGCTCAGTGACTGTCAGGGCTTCGGACCCCTGGGGCCCACTCCACTCCCCAGTCAGTCTCCAGGTGGGCCCACGCGCCTGCATCGTTAAGCCTTAATGGGTGGTTTTTGAGGCCGGTGGTCCGTGGTCCAAAGACAGTTGTTTTCTATCCCAGACAGCATCAGTCACCTGGGTGACCCCCACCCCTAAAAATTCTGATTTAATTGGTCTGAGGTGGGGTTAGGCATTAGTATTGCTCCCTAGATGTGCATCCAAGGCTAGAATCGCTCTTGGAGGGTTACGTAAGCCTTATGCCCAGTAATTGATGGAGAGATTTCAATGGGTAACTGTGAGTAGGAGACCTCAGCCTGTCTGAGAAGGCGAGGGGAGGCCAGTCCCCTGGCAGGCATAAGAGGAGTCTTTCACAGCAATGAAAACGCTTCAGTGTATGTGCTTTATCTCATACTCACCTCTCTGGGCCGTCATTTTCTGTTTTTTTTAAATATATTTTTATTGATTTCAGAGAGGAAGGGAGAGGGAGAGTTAGAAACATCGATGATGAGAGAAACACCGATCGGCTGCCTCCCGCACACCCCCCACTGGGGACTGAGCCCACAACCCAGGCATGTGCCCTTGACCGAAATTGAACCCCTCAAGCCTACAGGCCGATGCTCTATCCACTGAGCCAAACTGGCTAGGGCTGGGCCTTCATTTTCTTGCTACAGTCAGTGACTTACATTGAATGGTTTCCCAGGGTCTCTGGCTCTGACAGTTCTTAATCTTTCTGGTCCTAGAAGGACTTCTAATCTAGAACGATGTTCTAGGACAGCGGTCGCCAGCCGGGGGTCCAAGGACCACTGGTGGTCCGCGAGGTTTGAAAGGTTGGCGACCGCTGTTCTAGAACACTGTTTTCTAATCTTGGTCTTCCAATACCCTCAGGTGTGTCATAATTATGGCAAAGGCTGTGGTGACTGCCTTTGTAGCACCTATAACAGCACCTTGGGAAGGCGAGGGTGTTGGGAACCTGAAATGTGAAACCCGACCTCCTGGTTCAGAATCCTGAAGGGAAGGGCCACTTGGTCCTTGGAGGCCTGAAGGAGTCTGGGCTCTGGTCTCGGCCCCGCCCCCCCACTTGCCAGTTCCTTGTGCCGTGGGAATCATGTTTTGTAAACGGTAAAGCTCCTATAAATCAACGCGTGTCTAGGGGGTAGGGTGACCTGGGAGAAGCTTGGGCCAGTGAGGCCTGGTGCTCAGGTGTGCCAGCTCCGCTCTGCAGCCAAACCCTGTTAACTGGGTACAAGAGACGGTCCGGGTAACCTGGCAGAGGCCAGTGGCCTCAGGAGCCAAGGTTAACCTGGAATAAATCACCGGGCACGCTCGCTCATTGGAGAGGCTCAGAACTGACTCGGGACATCAGATGGGAGACACCGCAGCCCCTGCCCCGGCCCCGGGCTCTGACTGTGGTCCTCATTTGGACAGCACAGTGTCTGCTTGTTAGTTTATATTTTGAAATGTGAAGGTCGCAATAAGAGGAGGAAAAAGTGTTTTCTCTTTCTCTTCTATAGAATTGCGATAATTGCTTTTTGTCCCTTCCCCTCTAGATTCTTCCGTTAACATTGTCTATATCTCCATTTAGAATCCAAACTGAATTCTGGTTTGTCAAAGTTAAGACAGAACTGAAGTTCAGCGAGGAGTGCAGGAATAGGATTTGAGTGAGCAGAATTAGGAATGAGGCTTTTTCGTTTGACATTGGTGGGTACAGGTAGCTGATGGACCCTTAACAAGGTCTCCCCCAACACTGGCCGGTTAAACTGGAATCTGGGGCTGTGGCCAAGCTTCCATTGTTTGCAAAGTGCCCGAGGTGACTCTGATGTTCAGCTAGAGTTGAGGACCACCTAGTTGTTGTTCTTTTTATTTTTTAGTTATTATTATTTTTTAATCCTCACCTGAGGATATTTTCTATTGATTTTTAGAGAGTGTGGAAGAGAGAGGGAAAGGCAGAGAGAAACATCGATGTGAGAGAAACACATTGATTGGTTGTCTCCTGCACGCGCCCTGACCAGGGCCTGGGCCAGGGAGGAGCCTGCAACCAAGGTGCGTGCCCTTGACCGGAATCGAACCAGAATCGAACCTGGGCCCTTTGCTCTGCAGGCCAACGCTCTATCCACTGAGCCAAACCACTAGGGCTAGTTGTTGTTGTTTTTTAAGTTTATTTATTGCTTTCAGAGAGAGAAGAAAGGAGGGAAACATCGATTTGTTGTTCTTATTGATGCCTTCATTGGTTGATTCTTGTATGTGCCCTGACTGGGGATCGAACCCGCAGCGTTGATGGATCGGGGCGGCCCTCTAACCACTGAGCTACCCGGCCAGGGCAGAGGACCACCCCGTTTTAAAAATGGGTTCTGCCAGTTTTTCCCTTGTCTTCCCTCATGTGCCTCCCCTCCTCAGTGCTGTCCCTTCCTGCCTCTCCCCACCTGTGACGTTCCCCCCGCTTACCTGGCCCTTGGTCCGTGCCCACTCCTTGACCCCGTGCTTCCTCTGCTTCAGCAGGCTTCTGAGCACTGGAGAGTGAGCTGTGTGGCGCGGTCAGCGCCCCTCATTTACCTTGTCCCTGTCCCTTATGCATGCTTCCAGTCAGCCTGACAGTTAGGGGTTCGGCTGTCTGCTGGGGCACCCTGAAAAACTGTCAGATAAAGCTTGCTGGCCACTGAGAGTGGTGGCATAACAATGAACAAACACGTGTTTGCTGCGTTTAAGACATTGTAGTAACAGCTTTACAGATGTTAACTCTAATCTCCATAACACTCGCTTATATGCGGGGGACACAGACACAGACGTGAAGAGACCTGCTCGAGGTCACATGGCTAGAAGGTAGTCGACCCGGGATTTGAACCCAGGTTGAGGCTGCACTGCGAACCTCCACACTGGGAGGGGGAAGGAGGGGAAGCCTGGGGCTGGGACACGGTTTGTCTTTGACTACATTTGGGGCCTGCATTGAATTTATGTTGGAGATTTTTCTCAGGGTTTGACTTACACTATTATTATTATCATCACCATCTTAACCTACTTTAACATTTACCTTCAGGCCTATTTAAAAGACTTTTTATCTTTTCTTTCTGCAGGTGGTGTTTGGTCACTAAGCCATGTGCCTAGGTGGAAGTGACTCCTTTCTCCACGGCTCTGCACCCCCAGCAACGCTCACCACACCCTTGTTTGGAGAGCCTCACTGAGGTATGCAGTCCAGGCTGACCTGGGCCAGCCTTCAGGAGCTGAGAGTTTGGACGCAAGTGATTTTGTTGTTGTTGTTGCTGTTCCTTGGTAGTTATTATTTTAAGTTATAATCAAACAGACATGACAGAGTTGAGCATTCTAACCGTTTTCAGCACTGTGCAGTGGTGTTAAGAACATTCACATTGCTGTGAACCATCACACCACCATCCACTTCCATTACCATTTCATCGTCCCCAACATAAACCCTGTGCCCATTGAACATGAACTCTCCCTGCCCTGGCCGGTGTGGCTCGGTTGGTCGAGCGGCATCCCATGCACCAAGAGGTCTCCAGTTCGACTCATGGTCAGGGTATATGTCAGGGTTGCAGGCTCGATCCCTAGTTGGGGGCATGCAGGAGGCAGCCAATCGATGGTTCTCCCCCTGCCCTTACTTCTCTATCAAAAATCAGTAAAAACATATTCTTTAAAAGACAACAACAAAAAACATTAACTCCTCCTGCTCTCTCCCTTTATACTCCCTGTCTGTGTGAATTTGACCACTCTACGTACCTCATATAGGTTTGGTTCTCCCCCTGCCCTTACTTCTCTATCAAAAATCAATAAAAACGTATTCTTTAAAAAACTCCTGCTCTCTCCCATTATACTCCCTGTCTGTGTGAATTTAACCACTCTGCGTGCCTTATATAGATGCAGTCCTACAGGACTTGTCCTTTGTGACTGGCTTATTTCCCTTAGCAGAAGGTCCTGGAGGTTTACCCACAGTGTAGCATGTGTCAGATCTTTATTCCTTTTTAAGGTTGAATAATATTCCCCTGTCTATTTATAGCACACTGTTTACCCAGTCATTTTTGGATGGACAGTCTGTTTGATCCCACCTTTTGTCTATTGTGATTAATACCGCTCTGAATATGGTGTACAAATACCTCTGAGACCCTGCTTCCAGTTCTTTTGGGTCTATACCTGGAAGTGGAATTGCTAGATCATGTGGTAAATTCTATGTTTAATTTTTTTTGAGAAACCACCATGCTGTTTTCCATAGTGTCCGAACCATTTAATATTCCCACCAGCAATGAATGGGGATTCCAATTTCTCCACAATTTCACTGACACTTGTTAGTTTCTGCTTTTTGTTTTTTAAATCCTCACCCAAGGATATTTTTCCATTGATTTTTAGGGAGAGTGGAAGAGAGAGGGAAAGAGAGAGAAACATTGATGTGAGAGAAATATCGATTGATTGCCTCCTGCATGAGCCCCAACCAGGGCCCGGGGAGGAGCCTGCAACCATGGTATGCGCCCTTGACCAGAATCAAACCCGGGACCCTTTGGTCAGCAGGCCAACGCTCTATCCACTGAGCCAAACCGGCTATTTTCTTTTTTGTTTTTTAAATAATAATAGTCAGACTAATGGGTGTGACCTTGGGATTATCTGGATGGACCCATGCTGTCCACTAAACAAGGGTCTGGTGCCGGTTGTGCTTAAATGCACAAACGTAGAGAAGATAAGATGATAAACGCCCATGTACTCCTCACCCAGATCAACGGCTATCAGCTCTTGGCTAATCCTGCTGCATTGGTGTCCTCCCTCCCTGCCCTCTTCCTCTCGCCCTGTGCTATTTTGAGGCAGTTGCCAGACATCACATTGTTTTATCTGTAAGCATTTCACCATGTGTCTTAAAAACACTAGGGCTTTAATATTCCATTTTGTCTGATGGTAGAAGGGCACATAGGGCTGTTTCTTTGGATATTATTCCCTGTCATCCCCTCGGGTCACTGGGAACATACACAGTGGGCACACGTGTGGCACCTATCTCCACTCTGGGTTATTGGTAAAAGGCTGCCCGGCTGGGGCCCTGCTTTCCTGCAGAAGGCCGACTGCCCTGAGGTCTCAGCAACCATCATGAAAGAGCCCACCTGGGTCTCAGTTGAGAAGGGAAGGAGGGAAGAAGGAGGGAGAGAGGAATGAGAAAGAGGCTGAGAGAGAAGGAGGAGGGAGGGACGAGCAGGCATGGAGAAAGGGATGGGGACAGAAAGGCATGGGAAGGAGAAGTGTGTGGAGGTCTGAGAAAGAGAGAAAAAGAGAACACCTGAGAGAGAAACTCTTTTCTTTAAATCCTCACCCGAGGATATTTTTTCATTGATTTTCAGAGAGAGTGGGAGAGAGAGGGAAAGACAGAGAGAAATATCGATGTGAGAGAAACACATCGATTGGTTGCCTCCTGCACACGCCCTGACCAGGGCCCAGGCCAGGGAGGAGCCTGCAACCGAGGTACGTGCCCTTGACCGGAATCAAACCCAGGACTCTTTGGTCCACAGGCTGACGCTCTATCCCAGGGGTCCTCAAACTACGGCCCGCGGGCCACATGCAAATACAAATATTGTATTTGTTCCCGTTTTGTTTTTTTACTTCAAAATAAGATATGTGCAGTGTACATAGGAATTTGTTCATAGTTTTTTTTTAAAGTATAGTCCGGCCCTCCAACAGTCTGAGGGACAGTGAACTGGCCCCCTGTTTAAAAAGTTTGAGGACCCCTGCTCTATCCACTGAGCCAAATTGGCTAGGGCTGGGAGAGAAACTCTACCAGCTGCTAAACTCCTGCTGAAGTCATCTACGGGAACCACAGAGATACCCAGGACTAATAGCATGTTCCGGGTGTCCCCTCAAACCTTCGATTTTGGAATCTGGGAGTGTAGTTCACCTATGGTGATGAGACTGGTGGCACACTGGGCGGCACCAGACACAAGGGTGACAGCTGGGGACAGAGTGACCCCGTGGCACAGCCGCTTTCTCTTTGCTGGGCCCTTTGGTCAGGGAGTGGAGGGGTGGTTCCCAGCAGGCCAGAGGCTACTGGCTTCTTGCTTAAATTCAGGCCTCCCCACACTAAGAGATGATGCTTTTACAGAGTTCAGTGGGAGAGGCTCTTCAGGGATGGTGTGGGAACAAGAGGTGTCCTGTCCCCTTTTTGTCTCAGGCTCTGGGTCTTGTTCCCCTCTAACGAAGTTCGGTGCCCAGCGAGTGCTGAGATCTGTTCCCCAGTAATGAAAGGTGACGGAGGCACCGGTTATAGAGTGTCGGTCTATCTCTCAGTTTTTTTGTTTTTTTTAAATATATACTTTATTGATTTTTTACAGAGAAGAAGGGAGAGGGACAGAGAGTTAGAAACATCGATGAGAGAGAAACATCGATCAGCTGCCTCCTGCACACCCC
>NW_005370085.1:923921-937327 GCF_000412655.1 Myotis brandtii | reverse complement strand
CGTGGCATTAGGAAGGTTGAGAACCACTGGGCTAGGGCTTCTCAGCTCTATTTAAACTTCGTTGCCTGTACCTAGTTTCCACTTGCAGCAACTCAGCTGTACGGTCCTATCCCCTTTTCTTCCTTTTTATCTATTTTAAAATATAATCGCTCTATTGAGAGATAATTCACATGGCGTATAATTCACTCGTTTAGCGTGTACCATTCAGTGGTGTTTAGTATATTCACAGAGTTGTATCCCCTTTTCTTAAGACCCAAGACCACCCCATGCCCTCTTCTTCCTGTGGCTCTCAGAGCCAGCCCTCTGTCTCCTCCGGCGTCACACAGATCCCATCCTCAAGACACATGGCCTTATTGTGGGACGTTGGCCAGCAGGCACTTTGCACCATGAAAGTATTGAACGTCATCACCCTGCAGGAGCCCAGCACTCACAGGCAGGTGCTCCTCAGGTAGCCCCCTTCCCGCTGGCAAGCCCCGTCACGACTCAAGGTCTCCTTATTTATAGCAACATCTTAAAGGCTAAACACAAGTAACACTGCAAATTTGCCAACTGCCTGCCTGGTGATGAACCTGCTCAGGACTCCGTGACTGTCCTTGAACAAGCTTGGTTCTGGACAGATGAGCCTGTCAAGCCACTGTCCCTTCCTCCTGGTGGGTTCCCTTCCAGTAAACACGTGGGAGCTCTGAACAGACAACGAAATGAGCAATTACAGGGGAGGGGGGCAAAAGTAGGTTTACAGTGGTGAGTCCGTGAAACACAGAGTTTATCCTTGTATGGTGATGTGTTCGTTATTGTAGTATTTGTTTGAGCGCTTATGAGATTGTACCTCAGTGCACTGTGCCACTGTGACATTCTTTTGAGTTATAAAACTATTGTAATATTCGTAACCTGCACATCTTTTTCCATACAAACAACGGTAAGCCTACTTCTGCCCACCCTGCATATAACAGGTCCGGCATGGTAAGTGCTGTGAAGAAAAATAAGGCGGATTAAAGGGGCAGAGGTTGACGGTGAGCCTGGGGAGTGGTGTCTATGTACAGTGGTCACAAGACCATAAGACCTGGTGATATCTGAGTAAAGACCTGAGGGAGCGAGGAGTGAGCCCGTGAGGCCTGCGGGGAAGGACTTCCCAAGCAGAGGGAGTATTAAGTGCAGGGGCTCTGAGCAGGGGCCCACGTGCCTGGGGAGCAGCAGGGGCCTGTGCACACCTGGAGCGGACGGGGTGACGGAGGGACCCGAGGGCCGTTAGATCACCCTCAGGCCGGGGTACAGACTGGGTGTATCTGTGTGACACGGGGGAAGGGTTTGAAGGCTTTGAGGACAGGAAGAACATGGCCCGATGGGAGTTAAAGGCAGCGCTCTGGCTGCTTTGTGGAGTGTGAAGAGAGGAGGCAGAGGTGGGGGCCCGGGGGCCAGTCCGCAGGCTGTCGCATTAGTCACAAAACATATGGAAGTTGTTACAGGTCAATGATATAAATATGAAAATGCCCACACTTATTCAAATTTAGAAATAAAAATAATAAAAGGCTCTTAAGAAATAAGAACAAGAAATGTCACTATGCTGATGAGCTTTCTTTCCCTTAGTATTGAAGCTTTTGAATTTTAAATAACATTAAACTTGGTTGTCTTTTTTTTTTCTTAGCAATATTAAGTTCAGCAACAGTGGATTAATAAACTTTCAGTAACTGGACATGAAGGCATTAAGAAAAATCTGATCTGTACTGAGAATATTGTTTACTGAGACAAGGAGGCAAACAGCTTGTCACAGATTTACACTGTGAAAGCGAGAGCCGAGTGATGAAGGGGCCCTGGGCTACGAGACAACACGAGTAAGGTTCCTTGAACTGGCGACTGTTTGTTGGCTCAGGACTAGAAGAAAGGACCCGTGTACGTGTGTTTTAGGACCTGTGGGTGAACTCTTTACCCTGCTCCCCCAGCTGAATATGGCTTACATATATGTATATCATCTGGGTTCAACGGTTAAGGATTTTAACATGGGTAAATGAGCCCGGCCGGTGTGGCTCAGTGGTTGAGCATCAACCTATGAACCAGGAGGTCACGGTTTGATTCCTGGTCAGGGCACATGCCCGGGTTGCAGGCTCGGTCCCCAGTGTGGGGCGTGCAGGAGGCAGCCGATCAATGATTTCTTTCATCATTGATGTTTTTATCTCTCCCTCTCCTTTCTCTCTGAAATCAATAATTTAAAAAAAAATGCAGGGGTCCATCCCAGACTTACTGAGTCAGAATTTCCCCTTGGGAGCTGGGACGGTATTTCAGTCACATGTTCTTCTTTTGCAGTCGGTGCAGCAGCAGCTCCCCAGACGCTGTCCGAGAGCCACCGGACCAGATACCCCCTGAGGCCCCTGCAGCTCCAGCGTCCTGTGAGTCTCATCAGAGTGCTCGCAGGATCACTCTGTTCTTGGCCGTGGGATTTTTGGTTGGGGTGGAAGGGCCTGGAGGGGGAGAGGAGAAGCTGCCACTGGGTGAAGGTGAAGGGCACCGGGGCAGGGGCATCAGCAGGGGTTTGAGAGGCCTTAGGAGTGGACCCGGGAGGAATATGAGACCATTTTTTCCCCATGTCCTTTGGTCCAGCTACAGTTTCTCCCTCCTCTCCCACCCACGGATGCAGTGTCTCTCTGTGGTCCGGGTTCAGCCACAGTCCAAACAGAAGCCCCTGCAGGTCACAGGAGCGGCACTGACCTCCTGCCTGCTCGCTCAGTCTCTTCCCCTCGCCAGCTTCCACTCCTGGAAGAAGCGCTTCCACCTGGCAGCCACCTCACTCACTTTCTTCCGGTCCCAGCTTCTGCTAAGTAATTTCTCTCCTTCCCTCCCTGCCTCCCTCCCTGCCTCTCTGTCCCTCTCCCTCACCCCATCTCTTTCTTTCCATCTGTCTCTGTCTGTCTGTCTGTCTCTCACACTTGAGTCATTCTTTGTTCTCTTGCCCCTGCTATGTTTCTTCTTCTAAAATGCAAAGCTGATGGCAACTTCTCATTGACCCACTTTTTAATATGTATATATATTTCATTGATTTCAGAGAGAGGAAGGGAGAGGGAGAGAGAGAGAGAGAAACATCAATGATGGGAGAGAATCATGGATCGGTTGCCTCCTGCATGTCCTCACACTGGGGATCGAGCCCACACCCAGGCGTGTGCCCTGACCGGGAATCGAACCGTGACCTCCTGGTTCATAGGTTGATGCTCAACCACTGAGCCACACCGGCCGGGCTCATTTACCCATGTTAAAATCCTTAACCGTTGAACCCAGATGATATACATATATGTAAGCCATATTCAGCTGGGGGAGCAGGGTAAAGAGTTCACCCACAGGTCCTAAAACACACGTACACGGGTCCTTTCTTCTAGTGCTGAGCCAACAAACAGTCGCCAGTTCAAGGAACCTTACTCGTGTTGTCTCGTAGCCCAGGGCCCCTTCATCACTCGGCTCTCGCTTTCACAGTGTAAATCTGTGACAAGCTGTTTGCCTCCTTGTCTCAGTAAACAATATTCTCAGTACAGATCAGATTTTTCTTAATGCCTTCATGTCCAGTTACTGAAAGTTTATTAATCCACCGTCGCTGAACTTAATATTGCTAAGAAAAAAAAAAAAGACAACCAAGTTTAATGTTATTTAAAATTCAAAAGCTTCAATACTAAGGGAAAGAAAGCTCATCAGCATAGTGACATTTCTTGTTCTTATTTCTTAAGAGCCTTTTATTATTTTTATTTCTAAATTTGAATAAGTGTGGGCATTTTCATATTTATATCATTGACCTGTAACAACTTCCATATGTTTTCTGACTAATGGATCAAGTTGTCTTTTGTCTGCATCTTTTATTTCAAACTTCAAGATGCTGCCCTCTTCTCTCTAGTATTTTGAGGTTTGATGAACAAACCTGTGCTTCGGTTATGCTCCCCCGTCCCCTAAATCTTCATTTCTGCAGAATAAAATAGAGTTCTGGTTTTTAAGGCTCTCATCAGAGAGCTCTTCATCTACTTTATAGCCTCAGCATTTCTCAGACCCTCTTCCTGCTCTGGTGTGTCTTTCTCATGTTGTGGGGGCTGCAAATGACACAGCACACTCAGGCATGGGCCCTGCGAGGTTTTGAATGAGGCAGGATCACAGGTTTCATGTTGTTTCCAGTGTCCTTTTTGGTGATGCCAATGTGTTCTGGGCCTTTTGTGATGAGACCTGTAACATGGTGTCATCAGGAAACAGTCTGGGCTGTTTATAAAATAATTGTGTTATAAATAATCCTATATAATAAAAGGCTAATATGCAAATGGACCTAATGGCGAAAGGACTGGTCGCTATGACACGTGCTGACCACCAGGGGACAGACGCTCAATGCAGGAGCTGCCCCCTGGTGGTCAGTGCGCTCCCACAGGGGGAGCACCTCTCAGCCAGAAGCTGGGCTCACGGCTGGCAAGCACAGTGGTAGTGGTGGGAGCCTCTCCTGACTCCGTGGCAGCGCTGAGGATGTCTGACTGTGGGCTTAGTCCAGCCGTGGGCAAACTACGGCCCGCGGGCCGGATCCGGCCCGTTTGAAATGAATAAAACTAAAAAAAAAAAAAGACCGTACCCTTTTATGTAATGATGTTTACTTTGAATTTATATTAGTTCACACAAACACTCCATCCATGCTTTTGTTCCGGCCCTCCGGTCCAGTTTAAGAACCCATTGTGGCCCTCGAGTCAAAAAGTTTGCCCACCCCTGGGCTAGGGCCAGGGTATATTTGATTGATTTCTGTTTTCTACTTACAAACAGTATGATAGTTTACAGCAAGGCTTAAAGAAATACAAATACTGAGGTACACAGTGAGTCCCATCACTGTTATCGATGACTAGTGTTTTGGGTTTTCCTTATGAGGGCAAAACAGAAATCAGGACTGGATCTTAGGTTTTGAAAAGCATTAGCTTTGCCCTAGCCCCGTGGTCGGCAAACTGTGGCTCGCGAGCCACATGCGGCTCTTTGGTCCCTTGAGTGTGGCTCTTCCTAAGCCTTAGGAGTACCCTAATTAAGTTAATAACAATGTAACTACCTATATAGTTTAAGTTTAAAAAATTTGGCTCTCAAAAGAGATTTCAATCGTTGTACTGTTGATATTTGGCTCTGTTGACTAATGAGTTTGCCGACCACTGCTCTAGCCGGTTTGGCTCAGTGGATAGAGCATCGGCCTGTGGACTGAAGGGCCCCAGGTTCGATGCCGGTCAAGGGCACATGCCTGGGTTGCGGGCTCAGTCCAACATGCAGGAGGCAGCCAATCAATGATTCCCTCTCATCATTGATGTTTCTATCTCTCTCTTCCTCTCTGAAATCAATAAAAAATATATATTAAAAAAATAATAAAAGCATCAGCTTTGGTATTTAAAATTCAGAGTTTATAAATGTTTTTCCTGCTGTTGATGTTGAGCTGCCACATCCTTTACTAGCTCTGATTTTCCTAGCAAAAGGCACCTTACCTCACCTCCGACTGCTTTGAGCCGGTGGCTGAGATTTCTCTGTGTGGAGAACATTGCTTTCTTCTGATGTAACACGTCTCTGCTTCAGGAGTGAGACAATAGGAGGCTCCCTGCTATTTCCCTGCACACCGCCAACTACCCCTCCTCCCCACATGCTCTTCCCAGCTCCTTAAAGAGACCAGTCTCTCTGCCTTAAGCTTATAAAGCGAATATCACACAAATATCACACAGGTGTTTCCTTGGTATTGGGATGCCAAGTGCTTTCACTGATACCCAGTATCTTGCCCCTGGTTTTGGGTTCCAATACTTCCTAGTCCTGGCACAGTCATTCAGCAAGCTATCTGCCAACCCATATTCAGTATAGACAATTCACTTTATTATTATCCACCATAACCAGGCGGCTTTCCAATGGGAGTGGTTTTTATTTCCTGTGAACTCTAAAGCAGGCAGAAGATGTATTTTGTTGGTTGGAGGTTGGGAGGGGGGCAAGAACGCAAACCTGCAAGCCTGTTGATCCCCCGGGGCGGTAACAGGTTTACCTCCCCCACGCCACCTGCTTCCCTGCGGTTCTGAGTGTTTTGTCTTTATTTTCCCATTTAAAAGTTATTAAAGCAGTTTATCTGCACAAAAAAATCTTTTGGAAAAATAACCCACCAGTAATCCTAGCACCCTGTATAATTATTTTTCTCTTTCTTTTTATCTTGGCTCAAATGCAGACTTAGTTTTACATCGTTATAATCATAGTCTGACATGACAACACTTTGTATTCGTTTTTTTTTTTTTTAACTTAACACTACAAGTAACTTTCCGTGTTGCTATGTAGATGTCACAATTAGGATTTTAGGATTTTTAAACATTTAAATATATTTGGGTAACATTGGTTAATAACATTATATAAATTTCAGATATATAGCTTTATAATACAACATCTGTATATTGCATTGTGTGCTCCTCACCCAAAGTCTAGCCTCCTCCTGTTATCGTATATTTGACCCCCTTTGCTCTCTCCATCTTCCCCCACCCCCTCCCCCTCTGGTAACCTCCATTCAGTTATCTGTATCTATAAATTTGTTTGTTGATTTTTTTTTAAGAAAGAATTTATTTATTTATTTTTTTTTTAAAAAAATATAGTTTATTGATTTTTTACAGAGAGAAAGGGAGAGGAATAGAGTTAGAAGCATCGATGAGAGAGAAACTTCGAACAGCTGCCTCCTGCAACACCTCCTATTGGGGATGTGCCCGCAACCAAGGTATATGCCCTTGGCCGGAATCGAACCTGGGACCTTTCAGTCCGCAGGCCAATGCTCTATCCACTGAGCCAAATCGGTTAGGGCAGAAAGAATTTATTTTATTTCATTTCAGAGAGGAAGGGAGGGGGAGAGAGAGAGAGAAACATCAACGATGAGAGAAAATCTTTGATTGGCTGCCTCCTGCACGCCCCCTACTGGGGATTGAGCCTGCAACCCGGGCATGTGCCTTGACCAGGAATTGAACCGTGACCTCTGGTTCATAGGTTGACACTCAACCACTGAGCCATGGAGGCCGGGCTGTTTGTTGCTTTTTGTTCCATATGCTCCATAGAAGTGAAATTGGGTGCTTGCCCTTTTTTTTTTCTTTTTTTAAATTAAATCTTTATTGTTCAGATTACATTTGTCTTCTTTTTTTTTCCATAACTCCCCTCCTCCCAGTTCCCGCCCCACCCTCCGCCCTCACTCCCCACCCACTGTCCTCATCCATAGGTGCACGATTTTTGTCCAGTTTCTTCCCGCATCTCCCATTCCCCTTTCCCCCCCAAGAATAGTCAGTCCATTCCCTTTCTATGTCCCTGATTCATTATAATCACCAGTTCATTCTGTACATCAGATTATTTATTCACTTGGTTCTTAGATTCACTTGTTGATAGATGCATGTTTGTTGTTCACAATTTGTATCTTTACCTTTTTCTTCTTCCTCTTCTTAAAGGATACCTTTCAGCATTTCGTATAATACTGGTTTAGTGGTGATGAACTCCTTTAGCTTTTCCTTATCTGTGAAGCTCTTTATCTGACCTTCAATTCTGAATGATAGCTTTGCTGGATAAAGTAATCTTGGTTGTAGGTTCTTGGTATTCATCACTTTGAATATTTCTTGCCATTCCCTTCTGGCCTGCCAAGTTTCTGTTGAGAAATCAGCTGACAGTCGTATGGGTATTCCCTTGTAGGTAATTGAGTCTCTTTCTCTTGCTGCTTTTAAGATTCTCTCTTTGTCTTTTGCTCTTGGCATTTTAATTATGATGTGTCTTGGTGTGGTCCTCTTTGGATTCCTTTTGTTTGGGGTTCTCTGCGCTTCTTGGACCTGTAAGTCCATTTCTTTCACCAGGTGGGGGAAGTTTTCTGCCATTATTTCTTCAAATAGGTTTTCAATATCTTGCTGTCTCTCATCTTCTGGCACCCCTATTATTCTGATGTTGGTACGCTTGAAGCTGTCCCAGAGGCTCCTTACACTATCTTCGTATTTTCGGATTCTTTTTTCATTTTGCTTTTCCGGTTGGGTGTTTTTTGCTTCTTCGCATTTCAAATCTTTGACTTGATTCTTGCGCTCCTCTGGTCTGCTATTGGGTGTCTGTATAATATTCTTTATTTCAGTCCGTGTATGCTTAATTTCTAGTTGGTTCTTTATCATAGCATCGAGGGTCTCATTAGTTTTCGTGACTCTCTCCTCAAGTTTATTGACAGCTTCTAGCACATTTTTGCAAGCCCTCAAAATTGCGATTTTTAGCTCTATATCCTCCATTTCTGTCATGTTTTTTTGTCTCCGCATTTTTTATGCTTTCTTGGTGCACCCCCTAGTGGTCTTTGTGCGCAGTCTTGTTCTAGTTGAGCCTTGATTGTTGTAGTTAATACTAGAGGGATTTGACCACCAGGCCGACTGGCTGTGTGAATCAGCTGTGTCTGCCGCGGAAAACTTCTGTCCTCTGGGGAGGTGCTAATCTAGCCTTTGCCTGAGGCGATCCGGCAAATGGCTCTGCGCAGGGCTTGGGCGGGGCGGGCTCAACAGGGCGGGCGGAGGGAGCCGTTATGGTGCCCTCAGTCCTGTTCCCAGAGGCTCTGCTTCTCAGAACCCCCGGAACCGCTGCAAACCTCGGAGGGAAAGCTGCCTTCCAACTGATGCCAGACACTCCCGCTTCTCCCGTTTGGGTCCGAGTCCCCAGCGATTCGCCCGTATCTGGAGCTCAGAGTCTGAGACTCCCCCCTGACCGAAAACGACAACCGCGCTCTCAGCCACCAGCCCGCTTTGCGCGCGCACCTCCGCACCTGAGTATTTTCCACACTGCGCCTCCTCTGAGCCTCGGTGTGCTGTTATTTTTCCTTCTAGTTGAAGAATCTCTCCTCAGCCAGCCTTCCTGTGGTTCTGGGTGATGTCCGTTCTGTCTTTTAGTTGTATTTTTGAAGTGGTTGTTTGTGGCAGCAGTCTCCGGTGTTTACCTATGCCGCCATCTTGGTTTCCTCGGTGCTTGCCCTTTTTTGTTTTCTTTGTTTCACTTAGCACAGGACTCTCGTGATCCATGCATGTTGTCACAAATGGCAATGTTTCTTTCGTCTTTCTCTGGCCGAGTAGTATTCCATTGTGTACATGTACCACGTCTTCCTTATCCAGTCATCTGTGGAAGGACACTTAGCATAATTAGAATTTAAAAAATAACTTAAACTGTACATGGATTTTTTTTGTTTGTTTGTTAATCTTCACCCGAGGATATTTTTTCCACTGATTTTTAGAGAGAGTGGAAAGGAGGGGGAGAGACAAAGAGAGAGAAATAGCCATGTGAGAGAGACATGTTGATTGGTTGCCTCTCATGTGTGCCCTGACCGGGGCAGGGTTATTGAGCCTGCATCCGAGACACCTGCCCTTGACTGGAATCGAACCTGCAACCCTTCAGTCTGCAGGCTGATGCTCTAACCACTGAGCAACCGGCTAGGGCTGTACATGGACTTAAATTTTTAAAAAATTTCCCTAGTCGGTTTGCTCAGTGGTTAGAGTGTTGGCCTGCGGACTGTAGGGTTGCAGGTTCAATTCTGGTCCAGGGCAGGTGTCTCGGTTGCAGGCTCGATAACCCTGCCCCGGTCAGGGCACATATGGGAGGCAATCAATCAATGTGTCTCTCTCACATTGATGTTTCTCTCTCTTTGTCTCTCCCCCTCCTTTCCACTCTTTCTAAAAATCAATGGAAAAAATATCCTCGGGTGAGGATTAACAATAACAACAAAATTATTATTACTATTATTTTGATTTTAGACAGAGAGAAAGGGAGAGGGAGAGAGAGAAGCATCGACTGTCTCCCACACAAGCCCCTGACCGGGAATTTAACTCACAACCTTTTGGCATATGGGACGACATTCCAAATAACTGAGCCACATCGGCCAGGGCATAATTAGAATTTTTAATGACCGCATGATAGTCTGTCAGTCAATCACTCTTCTTGGACTCTGTGTGTGTATGTGTGCATATATGTCTTTTATGTGTGTGTGTGTGTGTGTGTGTGTGTGTGTGTGTGTGTTTAATCCTCACCTGAGGATATTTTTTCCATTGAATTTTAGAGAGAGTGAAGGGAGAGGGAGAGACAGAGAGAAACACCGATGTGAGAGGGACATATCTATTGGTTGTCTCCCACATGCCCCTAACCAGGGCCAGGGAGGAGCCTGCAACTGAGGTACATGCCCTTGACCGGAATTGAACCTGGGACCCTCCCATCTGCAGGCCGACGCTCTATCCACTGAGCCAAACTGGCCAGGGCATTATGTGTGTGTTTTTTAAATATTTTTAAAATATATTTTATGAGAGTTAGAAACATCGATGAGAGAGAAACATCGATCAGCTGCCTCCTGCACACCCCCCACTGGGGATGTGCCGCAACCAAGGTACATGCCCTTGACTGGAATCGAACCCGGGACCCTTCAGTCCGCAGGCCGACGCTCTATCCACTGAGCTAAACCAGTCAGGGCTATTTTTTTGTTTTTGATAGTATTACAGATATCGCCCATTTTTCTGTGTTGTTTTTAATAATGCTGCACACATTTGCATATGGCTTTTGGGAATATTTGTTCTTGGGATAAATTTCTGGCAATGGGCTTCTTGGACCCAAGGATTTTTCTCCTTATCTGGTTTCTGTGAGACAACTATACTACTTTCTCAAAGAATTGCGTCAGTCTGCATCCAGAAAAGTTTTCAGTATAAACGTGGTGTAAGAAGTATGTAAGCAAGTAAGGATCTGAGATGCTGAAGCAGATGCAGGATTCAGAGGCTGAGCACGGGAGGCGGTGGGTTTTTCTTCCTCTTCCTGGCAGGTTTGAGCGAGCCAGCTCCAAGCTCCACTGAGTGGGAGTGTCATAGGGATTTCCTAACCTCTGTTGTGATAGTTCTGTAGCTCTGCTTCTCCAGATGATGAAGGAAACAGGTGGATTTTCTTTTCCTTGTATATTAAGTTAAAATAAAATTCAAGGCTCCTCCAAAACCGTTCCTGGCTGATTTGATAACTACGTGGCACTTTTTTAAAAAAAATATATATTTATTGATTTGTTACAGAAAGGAAGGAAGAAGGATAGAGAGTTAGAAACATCGGTGAGAGAGAAACATCGATCAGCTGCCTCCTGCACACTCCCTACGGGGGATGTGTCCGCAACCCAGGTACATGCCCTTGATCGGAATTCAACCTGGGACCCTTCAGTCCGCAGGCTGACGCTCTTATCCACTGAGCCAAACCGGTTAGGGCACTACCTGTCTCTTTAAGAGTCACCCTGCCCCTCAGGTTCAGTGGTCTATTCACCAACCAATAACAGTTTTAGAGTGAAAAGGAAGAAATTAAATAGATGCTGACTAGAATAAAAAAATACCAAGAGGATAATATAATTTTCCAGAGTGTACTTATGAGGCAGCATAAATCCTGGCAATAGCAAATCATTTTGAATTTGATTGAAGTTTATGCAGCAAGAAACCAGAGTTATACAAAGCCAATGATAACTACGAGTAAATTAGCAGAACTTACAGCCACGTCACATATATGAACCAGAAAGTTTTCTGAAGAAGGGAGGGGCTGAGCCACGCCTTTTCTCCAGCTGAGTGATTGACTTGGCCAGTACACATGGAGATGATGTTCCCCGACAGGTGGAGGGACTGTGCTACGCCTGCGCCTCTTGGCTGTGCAACCAGCCAGGAGTTTCTAGGTGTTGAGGTGTAAGGCCTGCCAGGCTTGTCACTACGTATAAACACCCCCCCTCCTCGCCCCTCCCTCTGTGTCTCTAGCATTTTGGAAACCAGTTGGGGTGAAGCACAAGTGTGTGACTTCCCCTAGTGTGGGCGTTTGTGGGTGGGCATGCTGGCTGGGTGTGTGTTGGTGTGTTGGGTGTGCAATGGAGGTGATGCTGGGCCGAGTCCAGCAGGAGCCTGGTGATCAGATTCTCTTCTCTGTCTCTGTTATAGCCCTTGCCGGCGTCCAGCCATGGGGGATATGAAAACTCCAGATTTTGATGACCTTCTGGCTGCCTTTGACATCCCAGACCCCACCAGCCTCGATGCCAAGGAGGCGATCCAGACCCCCAGCGAGGAGAATGAGAATCCCCTCAAGCCTCCGGGCATGTGCATGGATGAGAGCGTGTCCTTGTCTCACTCGGGGTCGTCCTCAGACGTGCCTGCTGTGAGTGTCATTGTCAAGAACACCAGCCGCCAGGAGTCCTTCGAAGCGGAGAAAGACCACATCGCTCCCAGCCTCCTGCACAATGGGTTCCGGGGCCCGGACCTGCCTCCGGAGCCCCACGGCCTGGGCCACAACTGTGGGAAGTTTGACTCCGCTTTCATGAATGGAGACAGTGCCAGGAGTTTCCCGGGCAAGCTGGAGCCTTGCAAGTCAGAGCCACTCCCCACCTTCAGCCAGTTCAGTCCAATCTCCAGCCCAGAGTCCGAGGATGCCATCAAAGATAACGGCTTCGGGCTGAAGCCCAAGCACTCCGACAGCTACTTCGCACCCCCTCCCGGGTGCGGGCCTGTCGGGGGCCCAGTCCTGGAGGCTCTGTCTAAGTTTCCGGTCCCGGAGCTGCATATCTTCGATCACTTTTGCAAGAAAGAGCCCAAGCCCGAGCCCCTGCCCTTGGGGAGCCAGCAGGAACATGAGCGAGGGGCGCAGAAGGCGGCGGAGCCTCACAAGGAGCCGGATGCCAGTCGCTTCTTTGGGGACGCCTTGGACTTCAACAGCCACCCCAGCAACAGTATTGCAGAGCCCAAGGGGCTCGCCGCCGAGCTCGGCTCCTGCTCCTCAGTGCCCCCGCGGCAGCGACTTAAGCCTGCGCATTCCAAGCTGTCCTCTTGTGTTGCAGCCTTGGTGGCCCTGCAGGCCAAAAGGGTCGCCAGTGTTGCCAAGGAGGACCATCCTGGCCACACCAAGGACCCCTCAGGGCCCACGAAAGAGGGCTCCAAAGGCAGCCCCAAAATGCCCAAGTCACCAAAGAGTCCCCGGAGCCCCCTGGAGGCGACTAGAAAAAGTATGAAGCCGTCGGACAGCCCCCGGAGCATCTGCAGCGACAGCAGCAGCAAGGGCTCCCCTTCGGTGGCCGCCAGCTCCCCACCAGCGATTCCCAGAGTCAGGATCAAAACCATTAAGACATCATCGGGGCAGATCAAACGGACTGTCACACGGATCCTGCCAGACCCGGACGATCCCACTAAGTCCCCTGCCGGGTCACCTCTAGGGAGTGCCACTGCCGAGGCCCCGAGCGAGGTGCCCGAGGACGAGGTCGCGGCCCTGCCTGCCGCCGAGCACTTTCCTGAGGGGGACACAAATGCAGGGAGCCCCCAGGGCGACAGGAAAGGGCTTGAGAGCGTGACCAAGGCCAGTGAACCTTCGTCTCCCAGCTGTGGCTCTGGGTCCCGGGCCCCGAAGGGGGCCGCCCCGGGCCCCCAGGCGGGCAAGAAGCAGCAGCA
>NW_005370085.1:922219-922760 GCF_000412655.1 Myotis brandtii | reverse complement strand
CGCACCGCAGGCGTCCACCCCGGCCTCTGCCAACCTCCTGCCCAAAGCCGTGCACCTGGCCAACCTGAACCTGGTCCCCCACAGCGTGGCCGCCTCAGTGACGGCCAAGTCCTCCGCGCAGAGGCGGAGCCAGCCACAGCCCACACAGATGTCCGTGCCCCTGGTCCACCAGGTGAAAAAGGCCGCCCCGCTGGTCGTGGAGGTCTTCAACAAGGTCCTCCACAGCTCCAACCCCGTGCCCCTCTACGCGCCCAATCTCAGCCCGCCTGTGGACAGCAGGATCCACGTGCCCGCCAGTGGGTACTGCTGCCTGGAGTGTGGGGACGCGTTTGCCTTAGAGAAGAGCCTGAGCCAGCACTACAACCGGCGGAGCGTCCACATCGAGGTGCTGTGCACGCTCTGCTCCCAGACGCTGCTCTTCTTCAACAAGTGCAGCCTGCTGCGGCACGCCCGCGACCACAAGAGCAAGGGGCTGGTCATGCAGTGCTCGCAGCTGCTCGTCAAGCCCATCTCTGCGGACCAAATGTTTGTGGCGGTCCCC
>NW_005370085.1:899980-922132 GCF_000412655.1 Myotis brandtii | reverse complement strand
CCTCTCCCTCCCCCAAACAAGGCCCCGCCTCGGACAGTGCCAGCTCCACCATTCCAGCTTTGCCGCTCTACCCAGACCCCGTGAGGCTCATCCGGCACGGGGTCAAGTGTCTCGAATGTCACAAGCAGATACGCGACCACACGGTCATGGCGGCACATTTCCAGAGGATGACGGAGAAAACCGAGGGGCTGGTGAGTGACCCTTCCTGGGGCGGGTGTCAGGCCCTGGTTCCCATGGGCTCATCGATGCGGGCAGTGGTGGCATCTTAGCAGTCCGAGAACAGGATGTTTGCTTGACTAGATGGTACTTGGTGTTGACTGAAAAGCATCCTGCCCTCAGCTGATGGGAGGCCCTGAAGATTGGGTGAGCGTTTATGTGGACGTGCCCCAAAGTCCACTCAGCTCCCACCCCAGTGGGCTGCCAGGGCCCCTGGTCAGGCCTGGGCTAGGTCTCAGCTGGCAGGTGTCCGGGCAGCCCTCCCAGGTGCCCGCAGGACTCGGGGCAGCGGTCATGTGACACTGCTCTGCGCCTCGGTCTGTCCTTCTAAGAGCCATCCTTTGCTGCGTGCTGCCTGCCGTGGGCTCAGCTCCTTGTGCAGAATCCTTTGTGGAAACTGCAGCCGGGCCCGTGTCAGGGCTGACGTGGAGGGAAGCACAGCAGGCTGACCTGTGGGCCTCTTCCTTCCTTCCTTCCTTGCTCTCAGCCCTCTAGGAAAGCAGCCGCGCTTATCTGCTCCCCGATCTTGGTTATGTCTGACGAGATCTGGCTTTATTTCAAAGAAAAAAATAAAAGGCGTCTGTGCTGAGAATACCCTCTGGCACCCTCTGTGCCCGTGGCTGTCTGAGGGAGCAGCGCCCTGTGAAGAATCGGGGCTCCAGACGCCTCCAGAGGCTCTTTTTCTCCTCCTCCACGTGGCAGGAGTCTCTCCTGACCTAGCCAAGCCCGCCCCTCACCAGCTTCCCTCAGCCAGGGCTGCAGAGCCTGGGGCAGAAGTACAGCAGCTTCTTTTTAAATGTATTTATTTTTATGTTTTTTAAAAAATATGTTTTTATTGGTTTTAGAGAGAGGAAGGGAGAGGGAGAGAGGGGTAGAAACATCAATGATGAGAGAGAATCATTGATCGGCTGCCTCCTGCGCACCCCCTACTCTGGATGGATCCTGCAACCCGGGCATGTTCCCTGACCCGGAATTGAACTGTGACCTCCTGGTTTATAGGTCGATGCTCAACCACTGAGTCATGCTGACTGATCCAGTAGCTCTTTTTATGTCAGTTCGACAGGGGCCTGCACACCTGCTGGGGGCCTCCGAGCTTTGCATGTGTGTTCCTAGCTGAGCTCAGGGGTGCCAGCAAGAGGGAGTCGCGCTGTTCCTCCTGGAGCTCCCGGCGGCACAGCCAGCACAGAGCTGGCCACCCAAACAGCTGAGTGTGTGCAGACGCAGAGCCGGTTGGAACAGGCTTGTCAACATCGTTGCAGAAAGTGCCTCGGAGGGACAATTCACTGTGACGCCACACATGACATTTGAGCGTGGAGGAGGGGAGAGGCAGGGCGTTCAGGTAGAGCGTTCAGTATGTGCAAGTGCCACGTGTGTTTGAGAACAGGGAGCTGTCACGAGTGAGGCAGCCTCGGGAGTGTGGGGTAGAGGCAGGGGGAGGAATCTGGGGGGACGGTGGGGCTTCTGCAGCTCCAAAAGGGACCAGCGGTGCCGAGGGGTCGCTGTTGCCTCTCATGTTCACCTCCGTGTCTGTATTTTCCTCCCGGTGAGTCAGGTGGAGTATGGCCTCTCCAGCCCTCTCCTTGGGGTTTCATGTACCGGCACGGTTGACTCGGTCCCGGATTGCATCTTCTGAGTCCCGTGACCAGAGCCATCGCCAGTGGAGGTCTGATGCCTGGGCCTCTTTTTTCCCCCACACTGTTCCTCACTGGTGTCGTCTAACATGTGAGGGAAGCCTGGGTCAGGGATCCCCCCTGGTGACCTGCTTGTCCTGCCTCTTCTCTGTGTCATTCTCCTCTAATAGGAGCTGGACAGCAGGGCCCAGCCGAGAGGAGGGGAGGGACCACCAGGAGGGCTGTCAGGCCTCTCTCAGCCTCGTTCTAATCCCTCAAAATCTCATGCCTGTAAAAGTGGCCTCTGAGGCTCACAGAAAGGGTGAGGCTCGAGCTCTGGGGTCAAAACTAGCCTGGATGGCTGTTGGATCTGGGTTTCCCGGAACGAGTGCCCTAGCTTCAGGGTGTGTCTAGGGCAGGGGGTAGGCGCGGGGAGGGGGGGTCCACTCTTCCACTCTGGGGTCGTTGAGTGACTGCAGGACAGCGTGTGCGGGCCTTCTGTGTTCTTCCTGGGAGACTGTCCCTGAATCCCATCTGCCTCCCTGTGCAGTGGCTGGGGGGAGTCCTTCCCCTGACATTCCAAGCCACCCTCTTGGGTGGGATGTCAGCACAGAGAGACAGTTTCTTCTTGTTCTTAATGCCATTATCATATCTAACGAAATCAATAACAATTCCTTAATATGTCCTAACACAAGGCCATATTCAGATTTTCCCATTCGTGACAAAACTTGTCTTTGAATCAGGATCCAAACAGGGACCACACTTTGCATTTGCTAATAAGGCTTTTACACTTTTCGTCTAGAACAGTACCTTGTCCCATCCGCCCGATTGGATCCCCCTTTTTTCACGTCACTGGTTTGTTGAAGAAACTGGGCCATGTGTCCGGAGGGTTTTCTGCAACGGTCCTCAGTCTGATTGCTTCCTGAGAACTTTCCGGGATAATTTCGGCTTTGCCTGATTGCTTCCTCAGATAATTAACTTGTTCTTTTTCAATCCCGCACTTTGTCATAGACTAGAAATTAGCAGTAAAGACTCCATTCGGTTCGGGGTCAGTGCCGAGTAGGGGAGTCCCGTGTCCTCCACATGTCATGGCTTCAGGGAGGTGCAAAGTGTCTGATTGTCTCCGTCTTAATGATGCAAACCTTAGGGGGGAATTTAGACAGTGGCTTTTGATCCCTTCATTGTAAAGTTCCCTATCTTTTACCTAATGATTTTAATACCCAGTAACTGCTGCTTGAGTCACTAATATTAAGACTTGCAGACGGGTGTTTTTCTAATGTTATTCTTTCTTTTTGTTACTTAGTTCAGTAGCATTAAGTACATTCACACTCTTTTGCAATCAGTTTCCAGAACTCTTCATCTTGCAAAACTGCAACTCTTTCCCCATTAAACAACATTTCCTCCTCCTTCCCCTCCAGCCCTTGGCAACTTCCTGTCTCGATGAATTTGACTACTCTAGGTACCTCATCTAAGTGAAATCATACAGTATTTGTTTGTTTTTTTGTGACTGGCTATTTTACTTAGCATAATGTCCTCTAGGTGTCAGAATCACCTTCCTTTTTAAGGCTGAATAATGTTCCACTGTATGTAAAAACCACATTTAGTTTATTCATTTGTTGATGGACACTTGGGTTGCTTCTGCCTTTTGGGTATTGCGAATAATGCCACCAACGTGCGTGTACAAATACCTTTTTGGGACCCTGATTTCAATTCTTTCAGGTACATACTACCCGAAAGTGTAATTGCTGGATCATATGGGAGTTCTATATTTAACTTTTTGAGGAATAGCCATACTGTTTTTCAGAGTGGCCGCACAAATTTACAATCCCACCGACAGTGAACAGCGGTTTCAGTTTTGCCTCATTTTCACCGACATTTGTCATTTTCTTTTTTTTTTTAAATAGTAGCCATCCTAATGGGTGTCAGCGACAGTCTGTTATTTTTAGTTTTAGTGTTATCATGAACTCATTCATTTTTAAAAAAATATGTTTCTTTGCCCTAACCGGTTTGGCTCAGTGGATAGAGCATCGGCCTGCGGAATCAAGGGTCCCAGGTTCGATTCCGGTCAAGGGCATGTACCTTGGTTGCGGGCACATCTCCAGTGGGGAGTGTGCAGGAGGCAGCTGATTGATGTTTCTCTCTCATCGATGTTTCTAACTCTCTAACCCTCTCCCTTCCTCTCTGTAAAAAAATCAATAAAATATATTAAAAAAAATATGTTTCTTTAATTGATTTCAAAGAGGAAGGGAGAGGGAGAGAGAGGTAGAAACATCAATGACGAGAGAGAATCATGGATCGGCTGCCTCCTGCACACCCCGTACTGAGGATCGAGCCCACAACCCAGGCATGTGCCCTGACCGGGAATCAAATTGTGACCTCCTGGTAGGTACATAGGCCGATGCTCAATCACTGAGCCACACCAGCTGGGCTTCAGTCATACTTTTTGATGCTCAAGTTATCTTTGGTCCCTGGGAGCCTCTTCAAAGTGACTCCTGCGTCCCTTTTGGACACAAGCCAGTTAAGCCTCGAGAAGCTTCGTTCCTTTCAGCCCCAACAAGGTGCCCTGGTACATTTCTTGTGCCAAACCTAGAATCAGCCATTTCCCTAAGAAGCCAGGTTTCTTGTACTGCGGAATGGTATTTAGAGGCCACATTCTGGGCAGCAGAGATGCTCATAGCTACTCGATACATCTTTGTTTCTAGGCCTTTTCAGTGGCGAGAGCTAAGAAATAGAAGTTTTTAAAAAGAGGAAAGAGCCTGGCGGGTGTGGGTCAGTGGTTGGGCGTCGACCCATGAACTAAGACAGTGACGGCGAACCTATGACACGCGTGTCAGAGGTGACACGCGAACTCATTTTTTTGGTTGATTTTTCTTTGTTAAATGGCATTTAAATATATAAAATAAACATCAAAAATATAAGTCTTTGTTTTACTATGGTTGCAAAGATCAAAAAATTTCTATATGTGACACGGCACCAGAGTTAAGTTGGGGTTTTTCAAAATGCTGACACGCTGAGCTCAAAAGGTTCGCCATCACTGAACTAAGAGGTCATGGTTTGATTCCCGGTGAGCGCACATGCCCGGGTTCTGGGCTCGATATATGGGGGTGTGCAGGAGGCAGCTGATTGATGTTTCTCTTATGGATGTTTCTATGTCTCTATCCCTCTCTTTTCCTCTCTCTACAAAATCAATAAAGAAGTCATATTTTAAAAAAAAGAGAAAAAAAAGATCATGAGTTTATGCTGGTATTCAGATGTAAGATTATGGAGTGCTTATGGAACTGATTTTACACTGAAAGTCTTGGTTCCTAAGATTTTCCTTTTACACACACACACAAATTTCAAAGTATCAAAACCAATATTATTTGTAACATGAAGACAACTACAGAAAGGTGAAGGTGTGTTCGTAGGTCTTCCTGCCCGCAGGATGTGTCTCATTAAGGACGTATTGGTCAAAATGTTGTATTTGAAAGGTTGCTGGGAGTGCAGTAATCCTTTTTTTCTATGTAGTTGATATAGTTACTTGATGTTAGTTAGGTTATATGTTTCTGTTTTTCAATTTTTAGGGAATGCTTTTGGTTATTTAGTTTCATTTCATATTACTTAAAAACTATGTAAAACATCTGATTCCGCCCTGGCCAGTTTGGCTCAGTGGATAGAGCCTCAGCCTGCAGACTGAAGGTTCCCAGGTTCAATTCTGGTCAACCGCGCGTACCTCGGTTGCAGGCTCCTGGCTCTGGTCAGGGGCGTGTGGAAGGCAACCAGTCGAAGTGTCTCTCTCACATCAGTGTTTCTCTCTGTCTCTCCCTCTCCCTTCCACTCTCTCTAAAATCCAATGGAAAAAATTATCCTCGGGTGAGGATTAAAACAAAACAAAACACACATTTGATTCCAAAATGAAAACTATATAGCAGGGTACATTGAGAGAAGTCTTGCTTCCATCCCTGTCCTTTTAGCCCTGTTCCCTCCTTCCTTATAGGTAACCATTTTTATCACTTTTGGTTTATCACTGCATTGCTCCTTTTTGGCAAACAAAAGCAGATAGGGGTGTGTGTGTGTGTGTGTGTGAGTGATAGTCTCCTCTTACACAAAAGGGCATGCTCATTTACTGTTCTTCCCCTAAAGTAATACTTTAAAAAAACCCCACCCTTTTTATTATGGAACGTTCCAAACATTTACAAAAGTGGGAAGGATGGTTAATGATCTCTCCTAATGGTATAATGAACAAGCACTAGCTCATGGCCCACCTTGTTTCATGTATTTTCTTTTTAAAATATATTTTATTGATTTTTTACAGAGAGGAAGGGAGAGGGATAGAGAGTTAGAAACATTAATGAGAGAGAAACATCGATCAGCTGCCTCCTGCACACCCCACACTGGGGATGTGCCCACAACCAAGGTAATGCCCTTGACCAGAATCGAACCTGGGACCCTTGATTCCGCAGGCCGACGCTCTATCCACTGAGCCAAACCGGTTAGGGCTTTCATGTATTTTCTTACTCACCCCTCCCTTCCCTTCCAACAGATTATGTTTAAGTAAACCCAAACATCATTGTATCTGTAAATATTTCATGTGTCTCTAAAAGATAAGATTTCCCTTCCAAAATATCAACATAGTATCATTATTTCTTAAAGTTAATAATCTCTCATTATCAAATCTTAATATCAAGTGGCAAATGTCCCAATGTTATGCTTAAGTTAGTCTTTTTTAAAAAATGATATAGATACTTTTTTTTTCTTTCAATTTTATTTTGTATTGGTTTCAGGTGTACAGCTTAGTTTTTAGGTAATCATATATCCAGAGTGCTCCAAGTTAGTGTTAAATACAATAATATAAAAATATAATAAAGGTAGTGTCTCATTCTTTTTTGCACTTGGCTAGCTTGAATTATTATCCAAATAAGTGCCATACATACACTGCAGTTATTGAAAATTTCTCTTAAATCAAAGGTTCCCTTCCCTCTCTTTTTCCCCCCATTGTAATTTATTTGTAGAAAGAGCTGGGTTTGTCCTGTAGAGCCCCCCCCCCCCCATTCTGGATTTTGCTGATTAAAGCAGAGACCCTTTTCTGTCCTCCCTAACGACTTGTCCTTCTGCAAACTCCTCGGACCCCCCCCCCCCCCCCCAAGTGAGCAGCACTAGTTGCCTCTTTGCTAAGAAGGACTTCTCCAGATGTGGGCACTGCTCAGCCCGTTGCTCCTCCCTCTGGCTGTCTGGGCTCTGCCCATTAGAACTTCAGTGAGTCTGGCTGTAGGACTCCTCTTGGTTCCACCCCTGCCCACCCAGAGCGGACAGACAGGGCTGAGGAAATGGAAGCTGGCAAGGCCCTCAGTCAGCGTGCCCTTGGGGCTTCTGCAGGCAGCCGGGGCATACTCCGGTCCCCATAGGAAGTCACCGAACCATCTGACAAGGTGTTGAGTTAGGAACCACCTCTGCCAAGCCAGGGTGAGGACCTGGCGAGTGTGGCAGTGCAGTGAGATCTCAGACTTCAAGAAGGGCCTTAGGTCTCTGGAAAGGAAAGGCTGGCCCTCTGCTAAGCCAGAGGGAAGAAACCCTCACAGTCCTCGCACAGGACTAATCGGGAAAACAGGGTCAGGGCTGTCTGTGATTAACAAGGTAAGGCTTGCTTGGGTCAGTATCAACACTTTTAAAAAATAGATGCTTTTTAAATTGATTTCAAAGAGAGGAAGGGGGGGGAGAGAGAGTGAGAGTGAGAGAGAGAGAGAGAGAGACGAGCATCAATAATGAGAGAGAATCATCGATCGGCTGCCTCCTGCACACCCCCTACCTGGGATCGAGGCCAAAACCCTGACTGGGAATGGAACCGTAACCTCCTAGCTCCATCGTCGGCAAACTGCGGCTCTCAAGCCACATGCGGATCTTTGGCCCCTTGAGTGTGGCTCTCCCACAAAATACCACATGCGGGCACGCACGTACAGTGCGATTGAAACTTCGTGGCCCATGCGCAGAAGTCGGTATTTTGTGGAAGAGCCGGTATTTTGTGGAAGAGCCACACTGAAGGGGCCAAAGAGCCGCATGTAGCTCACGAGCCGCGGTTTGCCGAGCTGCGGTTTG
Organism: Myotis brandtii; assembly: GCF_000412655.1. Taxonomy (NCBI): domain Eukaryota; kingdom Metazoa; phylum Chordata; class Mammalia; order Chiroptera; family Vespertilionidae; genus Myotis; species Myotis brandtii. The sequence goes on along the minus strand of NW_005370085.1, from coordinate 914,234 downwards.
CCAACCACTGTCCTAGCTCATGGGTTGATGCTCAACCCCTGAGCCACACCGGCCGGGCGGTATCAACACTCTCAATGGGATCTAGGGTGTCAAGTGTCCTAAGAGGATAGTGGCAGGGGGTGGAGGGCCGTTCTGACCCAGGCCCTGGGAAAGCCAGGCAGCTGTGGCTGGAGAGCCAGGGCCGGCGGCGCCTGCGTGAACCTCTTCTCCGTGCTCTCTCCTAGACGTGCCCGGTGTGCCAGATGCTGCTGCCCAACCAGTGCAGTTTCTGTGCTCACCAGCGGATCCACACACACAAGTCCCCGTACTGCTGTCCAGAGTGTGGAGTTCTCTGTCGCTCCGCCTACTTCCAGACCCACGTGAAGGAGAACTGCCTGCACTATGCCCGCAAGGTGGGCTACAGGTGGGTGCTGCCTGGCTCGCTGTCCTGTCCGGGGGCTGGTCCTTCTCCTGGCCCAGAACTTGCCGCTGAGCTTGGTCTTCGGAGCCCTGGGCTCCAGCCTAGTAAGACAAGCTGATGGGTATGTTTTCTAGACACCGAGAGGCGCAAGGGGGAGAAGAATACGGAGTTCAAACAAAATTAAACATGAGCAAAAACCGCTTCGGAGGGGAAGGTATAACATTCGCTTTGTCAGCTTGGTTTTTTGAAAGATGCTGATTTAATTTGCTCACAGAGTTAGTGTGTTTGGCGTATTAAATGGAAAGCACGATTTCAACGGTAAATTTACTAATTGCAGCACTTTGAAATGTTCCCAATTCTCGTTAACAAATGGAGCTGCCAGACTCCAAACTCCGAGGGCTCTAGTGTCTCCGTGTTGATTCGTTTTTGTCAGTTTGTGAGAAGCAAGTGACACCTGCGAATGGAAAAATGGTCGGCCTCAGAGTAAGAACAAGAAAAGCCTATTTGAGACTGAATCTCCTCCAATGTGTCAAACATATATAAGCAAGACGTCATTTTCAGGAAAAAGAATAGGGGAAAACCCTCCAAAGCTCACTGATCTCTAACTTTCACATCGCCCCCATCAGGTCTCCTGGGCCGGTTTACTGCATTTGGGAGTTACTACATTTCATGGTTTATTTTATTACTTTCACTTCTGAAACTTAATTTTGCCCAAATTTAGTAAGGTTTTCTTCTCTTTGGTATTTAAAAAAATTTTTTTTAGTCTATTTAACTTTAGTACTTATTATTGTCTTTAGCATTGTGCCAGACACTGAAGATATAAAAATGATTAAGACACATTCTCTGAGCTCAAGGGGGCTTCAGTCTGGTAGGTTATAAACATGTACACAGAAGTTGTAACTCGGAGTAGTAAGTCCCATATGGAGGGATGGCCCAGGGAAACTTCAGAGAGCGGGTATTAGGAGGTTTTCAGACAGAAGGAAGGGAGATTATGTCTGGAGCAAGGGTATGGGCGGGATACTAGCACACACAACAGGGGTTATGGGAAGTTCAGCATTTCTGTAGAGGTGGGTCAGGAGGAATGGGGGGGAGAGGTGAGAAATGAGACCCGGAGTTGGTGGAGGCCAGGCCTTGCACAACCTTGTATTCCTTGGTAGACATTTGGTCTTTAGCCAGTGGACAGTGGGAAGCTATGGAAAGATGTGCAGTGGGGAGTGATTGGCTCGGTTGTTTCTGGGAAGCTGACACGTTATGCTAAGGAGGGTGGAAACTGGAGAATGAGAGGCAAGTATGACGGTCCAGGTGAGATGCTGAGGGCTTCAGCTCAGGCATGGACTTGGGATGGCGGGAAGGTAGAGTTGAGAGAGATTCAGGAAGTGTAAGCATTAGGGTTTGATGATAGCTTGTAGACGGGGGTGAGGACGGGGAGGGTTAGTGATGACTCCAGCTTTCTATCTTGCTATAAACACATCCAAATGTAGACTAATTTCGTTGCATGTTATGGAGAACAGAGAATGAAGTGCATGAGAAACGAAACGGCCAGACAGGGTTGGGTGAAGCTCTTGCCGCCATGTTGCAGAAGAGCAGGGCTTGGCAGCCTCCCAGGCTACATTTTAAGCCAAACGCCTGACGGGTGCTGTTACAGTGTCCTGTAACATAAACACCTTGCTAACGGTGACTGAAGCGTGTGCTGCTTCCGAGATCCAATCCAATAGACATGCAATCAACACTTAGATTTTTAACTTTGAATCTATATAGGTGGATGAATAGAGTTTTTTGTTTTCTAATTATTTTATTTACTTTCTTATATAAGAGTAAAAGGAAACTGTTTCAAAAGCAGTTTAGTTTTTCAAGCCTTTTTGTAAGAAATGTCAGCTAAAATGTATTGTGACTCAGCTATACATTCTGGAAGGATTACTGAATATAACCGACATTAAAATCTCCAATGATCTGTTATTGCATTCCAAAGACATACACACTAACACACTATTCATTACAGTTAAGACCTTCTATTATTAATATATTTTTTGGTAACAGCTTTATTCAGATATAACTTACATACCATACAATTCACCCACTTAAAGTGTACAATCTCATGGTTTTCAGTATATTCAGAGTTACATATTCACCTAAAAAATGTCTATATTTACCCACAAAATCTCTATATTGACTATTCTCCCACCCCCTCAGTCCATAAACAACTAATTTACTCTCTGTCTTGTAGATGTATCTTGGACATTTCATATAAATGGATCATAAAATATGTGCTCTGAGCATAATATTTTCAAGATTCATCCATGTTGTAACACATATACAGTATTTCATTCTATTTTATGGCTGAACGATACCCTATTGGATGTATATACTACATATTGTTTATCCATTTGTCAGTTGATAGGCACCTGTTGGCTATTATGAAAAATGCTGCTAATGAATATTTATGTACGAGTTCTTGTGTGGATATATGTTTTCAGTTTTTGTGGGTACATCCCTAGGAGTAGAATAGCTGGGTCATATGGTAACTCTAAGTTTAACTTAAAAAAAAATTTGATTCTAGAGAGGGAGAATGGGGGGGAGGGAGGGTAGGAGGGGGAAAAAGAGAGAGAGAGAGAGAGACAGAGAGAGAGACATTGATACATTGATCAGTTTCCTCCCATATGCTCCTACTGGGGATCGAACCCGAAACCTAGGTATGTGCCCTGACTGGAAATCGAGCCCAAGACCTGCTGGTGCAGGGGACGATGCTCCAGTCAACTGAGTCACCTGGCCAGGACTCAGTTTAACTTTTTGAGCAACCGCCAGACTGTTTCCCAGAGTGGCTGTACCATGTTTACATTCCCACCAACAGTGCATGAGAGTTCTGCTTTCTCGACATCCTCGCCAACATTTGCTCTGACTTTTGATTCTAGCCGCCCTTGTGGGTGTAAGTGGTGTCTCATTATGGTTTTGACGTGGCTTTTCCTGATGGCTTGTGGCGTTGAGCATCTATTGGTATATCTTCTTTGGAGAAATGTCTATTCAGATCTTTTGCCCATTTTTAAATTAGGTTGTTTTATCATGGAGTCGTAAGGGTTCTTTGTATATTCCGGATACAAGTACCTTGTCAGATACATAATTTGCAAATATTTTCTCTTGTTCTGTAGGTATTAATATTTTAAAATAAATTCTCAAAAAGTACCTATGTTCCATTTCATTGAGCTTTAGTACAATTTTACAATATTATTTTTTATATTACTTTTGCTTTTTTTTGAAGACAATGTAAAAAGCCTGTGTACTTTATATTTTTTATGTTTATGTATTCTGTATAAATTATTCTGCTCTCTGTTGATAATTTGGAGAGTGACCAATGATGTCATAAGGGAACAAATTTAGGCTGTCTTAAATAAGAAAATAATATGTTATTTTCTTTTTATTTGTGATTGTTAGCAAAATCAAAATTATTACTGCTCTTTCTCTTTTCTAAAACTACATATCTCACAGCATATGATTCTATCGCTGTCTGTTTTCTCTTTTTTTCTTAACAATTTGGTGCAGACTTGTGTCATGGGGTTGGATTCTCTCTCTCCTCCACTGAGGCTGCTTGGCGTGCGTTTACCCCTTCACATTCTTACTTTCAGTGCGGTTTCTTTGAAGAGCGTGTCTACTGGGTAAATAGGATGTGTTTTCCGGCGAATTTTTCAAGAGGATACTTACATTGTTCCTGCAGGAGTTCGGTCCAACTACGCAAATAAGGCCACTTAGCAGCGTCTTTACATGTATCAGGTGTCCCTGGCCACTGTGGAGGAATTTGGAAATATGTGGATTTTTTCCCTCAGAATACCTGTGGTGTGGAAGTTACTCTGTGTGCTAGGGTTGGCCACTCTATTGTTTAACAGGAGAGAAAAATAAATATAACTAAGTGGTTTGTATAGAACAGTGATGGCGAACCTATGACACGCGTGTCAGAGGTGACACGCAAACTCATTTTTTTGGTTGATTTTTCTTTGTTAAATGGCATTTAAATATATAAAATAAATATCAAAAATATAAGTCTTTGTTTTACTATGGTTGCAAATATCAAAAAATTTCTATATGTGACACGGCACCAGTGTTAAGTTAGGGTTTTTCAAAATGCTGACACGCTGAGCTCAAAAGGTTCGTCATCACTGGTATAGAAACTCCGCAGCACGTGCAGGTGTAGTAGTAAGTGTTCATCGGCGTTCATTGCAGACAGCTTTCTGGTTCTGCGGGCTGCTCCTCACTGCTCATGTGTTTGCAAAGGTGACTCCGTAACCCCTGCCGCCTCCTCCAGTCACACACACACACACACACACACACACACACACACGGAAGGAAAACAAAAAACGCTGGTCGGGATTCTGTGATGGTTTCTGTAGATTGTGAAGGAGTTTTTTTTTTTTTAATATATATTTTATTGATTTATTACAGAGAGGAAGGGAGAGAGATAGAAAGTTAGAAACATCGATGAGAGAGAAACATCAATCAGCTGCCTCCTGCACACCTCCCACTGGGGATGTGTCCGCAACCAAGTTACATGCCCTTGACCGGAATCGAACCTGGGACCTTTCAGTCCGAAGGCCGATGCTCTATCCACTGAGCCAAACCGGTTACGGCATGGAGTTCCTAAGTGAAGGCGCGTCCTTTCCGCAGGGCAGCGGCAGCCCCTCTCCGAGAGCTCCCAGGGGTCACGGCTACGGGGCAGGCATGTGGCAGGCAGTGTTGCAGCAAGAGGGAGGTCGGAGGTGTTTTCTCCTGGAGGGAGACCTGTGTGTGTCTACGGGCAGGAGGAAGGACTGAGCACGAGCGGGTGTGGCTCTGTGGGTTCAGGTTGGCAAGGAGGCAGGTCTCATGCTCAAAGGCAACGTTTATAGAGAGGTATCTGAAGTCAAAAGAAGAGTCCAACACGGCCTCCATTTCAGAAAAGTGGTTGCAGACAGTTCATACATAATAAAATATGACATATCCACTAAACAAAACGCAGAAAATAGCAATTAGTAGGGAGAAAGAGAAATGAAAAGTCACCCACCAAGGAGACATCACAGCACTGACGAGCTGCATGGTCCAGAATGGCACCAGCCACAGTGGCTGCTGAGCACTTGAAATGCGGCCAGTACGTCTGGCCGTTCCATTTTATCAACTTAAATTTGAAGAGCAGCATGGACGTTGCAGCAGAGGACACTTCCATCATCAGAGCAAGTGCCACGACAGGGATGCTCTAGAGCAGCGGGCGCCAACCTTTCGGGCCTCAGGGACCGCTGCTCTAGAGTGTTTATTCCTGGGCTGGGGCCATTTGTTTTAATGTGGTTGTTACGGGGAGCTAAGCATTTCTTAACTGTTTCTTATTCGGTGGCCATCCCTGCTTACCGAGTACCAGCCTGTGGGAGGTACAGCCTCTTGAAATTCCTCTTGCAGTTGTACCACATTAAATGAATACTGTTTGTGTCATTTTTTGGACCACTCCCTCCCTTCTCCACCCGCACCAACTTCTCTTAGCTGGGCCCAAGTTTTTAGTTTGCAGACGAATATCCTCTGGCCAATGAGGGGAGGGGAGGGTTTCTCCCCCGCTTCTCTACCAGGTATGGCCTTGGGCTTGGGGGGCCCTGGGCGACCGCATTATGCCAGACAGCAGCAGGCAGGCCCTCAGATGTACGAGTGAAGGATGGAAAGTGAAGCTTCGGAACCGTAGGATAGTTCTGGGTGCACCCCCTTCTCAGATGAGTGGTGGTGTGACCATGAGTCCCAACACGGCTCTGTTCTTGTCCCCTATCCCTCCTTTTCCAGGACCACCTCTGGATCTAACCTCCACTCCCCCCCGCCCCCCCCTGTCATTCAGGTGCATCCACTGCGGGGTCGTCCACTTGTCCTTGGCCTTGCTGAAAAGCCACATCCAGGAGAAACACTGCCAGGTTTTCCACAAATGTGCTTTCTGCCCCATGGCCTTCAAGACTGCCAGCAGCACCGCGGACCACAGCGCCTCCCAGCACCCCACCCAGCCCCACAAACCCTCCCAGTGAGTGCAGCCTCGGGGCCAGCAGGCCTGGGGGCAGAGCCCAGTGGCCTGGGTGCTGTAGGGGAAGGTGTTGGGTCCGCCTGGGAGCCGGGGCTAGTGGCAGAGATGTCTGGAGTCCACCGAAGACATCCCGAGGCCGGGGAGCAGCCACACTGGCTCAGAGTAGTGCTTTCCCAAGCCCGGCCCTGGTTCAGAGAGAGCGGAGACGGGGTGGAGGGCCGCGTGGTTCTGTCAGCAGAGCCCTGGCCACCTCACGCCCTGGGGCTTGTCCCACAGGCTCATGTACAAGTGCTCCTGCGAGATGATCTTCAACAAGAAGAGGCACATGCAGCAGCATTTTTACCAGAATGCCAGCCAGGCACAGGTGGGCATCTTCAAGTGCCCCGAGTGCCCGCTCTTGTTCCCGCAGAAGCCGGAGCTGATGCAGCACGTCAAGGTGGGTGGCCTTGGGGGAGGAGGCTGGGAGGAGGGCGCATGCCTCGGGCCCCGGGGGTGGGGGGGGTCTGACTGTGCCCCTTTCCCCTTGCCCAGTCAGTAACCGCTCTCCCCATCCCCAGAGCACAGGGGAGGAGGCTGGGAGGAGGGCGCATGCCTCGGGCCCGGGGGGTCTGACTCTGTGCCTCTTTCCCCTTAACCGCTCTCCCCATCCCCAGAGCACGCACGGTGTTCCCCGAAACGTGGAAGAGCTGTCAAGCCTCCAGTCTTCATCAGACACGTCCTCCAGCCGCCCTGGTTCTCGAGTTTCCACGGAGCCCCCGGCCACGAGTGTGGCTGCTCGGGGCAGCTCCCTGCCGTCCGGCCGCTGGGGCAGGTCCGAGGCCCATCGCAGGGCTGAGGGCAAGCCCCGGCTGAGGAGCACGGGCTGGACCTGCCAGGAGTGCCAGGAGTGGGTTCCTGACCGGGAGAGCTATGTGTCCCACATGAAAAAGAGCCACGGTCGGGTAAGTGCAGTCTCAGGTCACAGGGCCGCGCCAGGGTCTCTGGACTTCTCTCCTGTGGGGTCAGCGGCCCCTTAGGATTCCTGGTCCTTTGAGGTCTGTGGGCATCCTTTCTGCCCGTGTCATCTGAGAAGGAGGCACACCCAGAACTCCCCTGCAGTCCTGATGCTCCGCTTTCTGTGGCCTGCAGACACTGAAGCGGTACCCGTGTCGGCAGTGTGAGCAGTCCTTCCACACCCCCAGCAGCCTGCGCAAACACATCCGCAACAACCACGACACTGTCAAGAAAGTCTACACGTGTGGGTGAGTCTCTGCAGGGGGACGCCGGGAGGTCTGAGACCCAAAAAGACTGTCCATGGCATTTCTCTACTCTGAGATCAGCACGTCTTTAAATGGAAAAGTGCTGTGACTAGTTCAGAAATCAGGGCAGGTCAGAACCAGCTCCTAGAACCTGGGGGCTTCTGAGGCCTTCCCCCTCCCGCTCCCCTAACCCCGGCTGCACTGCCGGTCAGTGGTGAAGGGCCCTGGGGTTTACGAGGAGCGGTGGTGTGACCATGAGCCCGGCAGCACCACCTGCCTGTGCTCCAGCACGTACGCCGGCCTCATGCTGACCACCAGCCCCGCACCCGGACCTCTGGGCAGTGATACCAGGCAGTGGAGGGTAAGCTCACGGCTGAGGGCCAGTGCACACATTCCGACCTGCTGTTGTCTGTCGCCTCGGCTGGCTTGCTGCCTAGAGTGCTCTGAGGAGTGCCCAGCACTCCCCCGCCAGCCTGAGGACCACCCAGCCCGCTCTCTGTCTGCTCCAGACTCTCAGCCCTGGAGCCAGAAGCAGCGTCAACCTCTGCCTGCCTGCCTGGCTCCGCTGGGCGCTGCGGCCTGTCACCTCACACCGTGTCGTTGGCCGTCCTTTCGCAGGTATTGCACGGAGGACAGCCCCAGCTTCCCGCGGCCCTCCCTCCTGGAGAGCCACATCAGCCTTATGCATGGCATCAGAAACCCTGATTTGAGCCAGACGTCCAAAGTCAGACCTCCGGGTGGACATTCCCCTCAGGTGAGTGTGGGGCCCTTGCCCACCAGAGCAGCTTGCTCAGTGAGGGCTGGCGCTGGAGGGGCACTGGGAAGGCCACAGGGCGCCCATTGGTCCTTGTGGCCAGGTCACAACAGCCCTGACAACTTCCCTCAAGGTGGCTCACTCTCGAGCCTGTGTGACCCACACCTGGGCCTGCACACAAGTAAAGGACAGGGACAGGGACCCGCGAGGCAGCCCATTGGCCTCTTGGTCCTGCCGTCTCCCTGTCGCCGGGAGCCCTTCCTTCGGGGTGGGCTGCGTTCAGTGACGGGGGAGCTTTCACACACACCAGCCTGCTTCTGCCTCACTCAGTCCTAGGAGTGGGCGGAGGGCTGATTGTCAGGTGACGATGGCCAAGCTTGGCTGACCCCCACCCCCACTCCCACACCGGTTGTGGGAAGAGCCATACTCCAACACCTGCTCTTCTGGACCCTTGTTCTATGTTTTTTTGTTTGTGTACTTATTTATTTTTAAGTATATTTTTATTGATTTCAGAGAGGAAGGGAGAAGGAGAGAGAGATAGAAACATCAATGATGGGAGAGAATCATGGATCGGCTGCCTCCTGCACGCCCCCTATTGGGGATCGAGCCCACAACCCAAGCATGTGCCTTTGACCGGAATCGAACTTGGGACCCTTCAATCCACAGGCTGACCCTCTGTCCACTGAGCCAAACCAGTTAGGGCTGGGTCCTTATCCTGTGACCTCATCCCTGTTCCAGGCCCGTTTCTGGTGAACTTCGGCGGCAGCCTGGCCTCCCTCTTCACTGTAGCCTCCTCCCACGCTGCGCCTCAGAGGGGCCCGGCACACCTGGGGAGCCGAGAGCTCCTGGAGGTCCAGGACCGCCCATCTGGGCTGTTCAGAGAAGGGCTCTCGCTGATCGGCAAAGGCCCTTGCCCACATAGCAGGTGGGGTGTCAGTTGGCATTTTGGCAACATCTGCCTGCGATTAAAATGCACCCCCTCCCCTGCCCTCCAAAAGCACACACCCTTCGATGCAGCAAGTTGTCTTCTTGGATTTATCTGTCCGGTGTCTTTGGCCTTGGGCACCAAGAAGTGTGTTCAAGGATGTTCACTGCAGCACCGTCTGCGTGACAGATGGAACGTGACTAAATGCCCGCCAGTGGGGACTGCCCATCCCCACAGTGGGCCCGCATGCTGCTGTCAGGAGAGCGTGGCCTCTGTCTCAGCCTCATGGAGACCAGCGCCAGTCATGTTGTGCCGTGAAAAGAACAGGGCGGAGGAGCGTGTGCATGCAGCGCTATCACCATGTGAAAGAGCAACTTTGTTTTGTATACGTGTAGAATATCTCCTGGAGGAGCCCCAGAGCCGGGCGATACCGCGATCTCTGGAGAGCAGGCCTGGGGCGTGGGCCGGAGGGATGTAATCTCCATGCCCTTCCTGTATCTCTGGAATGTTGTGCCACAGCCTACGTCACATTTTAAAAAGCAAATAAAAACCCCCCAGACAGACCCAAGTCAAACAAGCATTCAGGGCCGGGGTGACCCTGGCCTGGGTGGAGATTCTGCGAGGCCTTGGGCTGCACTGGTCGTGGGTGGGGCCTCCTGTGCCGGGCTCAGCTCGGCCTGGACTCGGCTGACGCTGTGTCCCTTTCAGGTGAACCATCTGAAGAGACGGGTCAGCGGGGCGGAGGATGCTCCCGGCACCAACAATGGCGAGGCCGCCTCCTCTCTCAAGAGGCACAAGTCCCTTTTCCAGTGCGCGAAATGCAGCTTTGCCACAGACTCGGGGATCGAGTTTCAGAGCCACATACCTCAGCACCAGGTGGACAGCTCCACGGCCCAGTGCCCCTTCTGTGGCTTGTGCTACACCTCCACCGGCTCCCTCAGCCGCCACCTCTTCATCGTCCACAAGGTGAGAGACCAGGAGGACGAGGAGGAGGCGGCCGAGGCAGCAGAGGAGGCAGCGGAGCCAGAAGAAGGCTCCGGGGAGGAGGTATCCATGGAGACCAGGGAAAACGGACTGGAAGAATGTCCTGGTGAGCCTTTGTCAGCTGACCCAGAGGCCAGGAGGTCACCGGGCCCGGCCCCTGAGGAGGACATTGTCCGAGACGCTCAGAGTCAACCACTGGCCTCTCAGGACCAGGACAGCCACGCACCGTCCCCTCAGGTGTGACCGGAGGTCGGGTGGTGCTGCGGGTGCTGCACCTGCCGTGTGGACAGTGGAAAACAGAAGGCTCTGCCCGGTGTGCGTGGCAGGCTGTGCCCTGGAGCAGTGTCTGCCCTGAGCTGCGGGGAGCCGGGTGTGCCCCGGCCCCAGGAGATGTGGGGTCGCCCGGGACCCTCACAGATCTGAATTCTGTTATTTATGGCTTTGTGCTGCTTCTCAGTACCCCAACTCTTGTCTGTATCCTTCCAGCCCCAGTGCTGTCCACTCCGCTTGAAACCCCTCGGCGGCTGTGCTCTTCCGGGAGGCTCCCCACTGCTGCCTTCGGCCAGGGGACTCCTCCGAGCTCTCTGGGCGGACAGAGCCCGAGAAGGGGGTTAGAGGGGGGCTGGTGCAGTTCCTGCTGGAGAGCTCTGCCCAGCCCGGCCTGACGAGGGCCTCGGCCACCTTGCCCGTCCTTCCTGCCTTCTCTGTTCTTTCCCCCAGAGTAGTCCCGGAGAATTGGCCGTCCCTCCGGCTCTCTGCGTGAGCGGGAGAAACTTCTGCAGCACCCCTGGTTGGGGCCCGGGGAGCAGCAGTGCGGCCCAGGCAGGCAGGCAGGCAGGCAGGCGCCGAGGGCAGACCCTTCAGAAGGAGTGTGTGCCTCGTCCGCTGCCGCCCTGCCTCTCCTGACCAGGGGGCTTGGGGCCCACAGACGTTGGGATATTTGTATTCTTGCTCCTGTGCCATTAGAGAGGCTGCTGCCCCAGGCAGGCCAGCCCCTCCTCCTCCTGGCTACACTCATGTTGCTCAGACTATATTTCAAATAAAAATATTCTTCTTACCATGCAGGTGGGCTCTTGTATTCCTCTTCAGGTGAGCCTGGCCCCACCCTGCTCCCCCCTGAGGGTCTTCCCAGACGCCCCCCATGTCCCATTGCTGCAGGAGAGCCGTGCCCCTCCTGTCCACGGCGTCCTCTAGACTCTGGAGCTGTGGTTAGGACACTGGGAGCCTGGGACTTCCTGACCCTCTAGAGCAGCGGTTCTCAACCTGTGGGTCGCGACCTCTTTGGCGGTCGAACGACCCTTTCACAGGGGTCGCCTAAGACCATCCTGCATATCAGATATTTACATGACGATTCAGAACAGTAGCAACATGATAGTTATGAAGTAGCAACGAAAATAATTTTATGGCTGGGTCACAACATGAGGAACTGTACTTAAAGGGCCTGAAGGTTGAGAACCACTGCTCTAGAGACCTTCTGCAGGGGTGAGGGAGGGTCTTAATGCCGGTCAAGAGTCACCTTCAAGGTCTCCCCTGGGCTAGTGGCATTGGCTCTAGGGCCAATTGAAATTTTCTGGGCACCTCCATCTCTCCTCCAAATGGATTTTCAACCCAAGAGAACCCTTTGCTGGAGGGAGGAATTCTGTCATGTCCTTGCAGCGTCCAAGGGGCCTGGGATTGCCACTGCCACGGGGAACTTGACTATGACAGACTTGGAATTCGGTATTCGAGGCTGGGCTGCCTTTTCACTCACTGATGACAGAGTTAGGTCCCGACCCAGCACAAGGAACAGGCGGTGTGGGGGGTGTCCTCTGACCTCTGACCCTCTGACGCCCGACAGGATCTAGCACAGCAAAGGGAAGTGGGTGCTGGCTGAGTTCTTAGAGAGGATCTTTCAAGGGAGGTATTGAATATCAAGTATACATTACTAAGTTAGATAAACATGCTTGACCTTTTCACAATTGAAAACAGAAATCATTTTCTTCCGCTGTCAAATGCCACATCTTCAGTGGAAATGCTAATGGCGCTGGAAAAGGTTGGTGCTTGCCTCAGTTTCAGAGAGACTCCGCAGTTTAGTGATTGCTATAACCAGCTCTCGACAAAGCCCCTCGCTGCACCGGCCCCACCCCTTCACAACAGAGGGAGTCGTTCCCATCCAACTCGCTTCTCCGGCTTCTGTGAGATGATGAGTATGAAGGCATTTTTATGAAACACTATATAAAAGTGAGGGATTCCTTTAAAAAAATATTTGTATTGATTTCAAAGAGGGATAGAAATAGAAACATCAATGATGAGAATCATTGATCGGCTGCCTCCTGCACGCCCTCCACTGGGGACCGAGCCTACAACCGGGCATGTGCCCTGACCGGGATTCGAACCATGATTCATAGGTCGACGCTCAACCACTGAGCCACACCAGCCGGGCAAAAGTGAGGGATTCTCACTGTGACTTCAGAGCACCTCGCCTGCCATTCACACTTGGATGCCAATGGCCAGTTAGGACCAATCTGGGACACCTCTCCCTTATTTAGTAATCCTGATGACAAGAGCGCTCACTTTAAGCCCTGCTCCCGTGCCCAGCATGTTGCTAAATACTTTCTAGTGAGCCTCATAGTCCTCACGATGATGGATCTCGCAGTTATGCTTCATTTCACAGAGGAGAAAACGGGCGCAGAGAGGTTCAACAAGTTGCCGGGCCACCTGTACGCGAGGCTGCTGAGTCAGGCTTGTCTGGTTTCTTGAGGCCCTGGTGTCAGCCACTGTGCTGTCTTCGTGACCTGCTGCTTTGGCCGTAGGCCAGCTTGTCGGGTTTGCAGACATCTACATTCCTCCCTCCCCTGCGGGTGGAGTGCCAGGTTCTCTTTGGAGTCAGTCTGCGCCTCGTCACCCCAAGGAGGGCCCTGCACATCACATTTGCTTGTGACAAGAGCACAGGCAGTGTCGTGATAACCTTGGATTCCCATCGGGATGAGGGGAGGGGGGCGTCCGTCCCAGAGGCGGCTGCCTAGCCCTGGCAAGGAGTCTGGTTCCCTCAGGGTCCAATCCCTTTTGATCTTTTCTTCTTCAAGGTGTTTTTAATAGCCGTGCTATCATTTTTATCAGAAAAGGCTTGCCCTAAGCAGCACTTATCTGCACATTAGCTGGAGTGCTCTCCTGATGAGGTTAAACAGATAAAATCCCCACCCTCATAGAATCGACAATTTAACACATGCCGAGGCTTGACAAATGACTAGTATTTATTTTCCAACTGCTTTATCTCTGTAAAACGATATGCGGAGTGACTATAAAGCTCGTTGAGTGTGTAGAGAGAACTGTTCCCTTAACTTATGTAAACAGTCTGGGTTTTGAAAACTTAACACGTGTGGCTCAGCAAGTCCAACACACTTTGCCTTCCCGAAGCCTGGGGACCCTCCCCCACCCCCGCCTGCCCTCTCACCGCTGCGTATTCAGCACTGAGCACACCTTATTTTACTCGTTTTTAGAATGTTTGTGTGTTTTGAAAAATTAATACATATACATGGTAAGACATTCAAACAATACAAAAGAGTATACAATGGGAAAAAAGTAAGCTTCTTAATGGAGGCCATCTTCCAGTTCCCTATTCCCTCTCCGGAGTTAATTGCTGTTACCTATATCTTGTGTATCCTTTCTGAGCAATTCTATGAATTTACAACTTTATAAATATGTATATTTATATATCTATTTTTAATACAAACGGTAGCGTTCTACACGAAGTGTTCTGAAGCTTGCTTTTTTCAGTTATATAATGGAGATTGTTCCACATTCATCCTGTGGGTCAGTCTAATATTTTAAAAGTCCCTAGCACAGTTCCTTGCATTCAGTAGTGGTTCAAAGAGTGTTTGAGTAAGTGAATGAATGAATGAACGAATGAAAAAATCAGATTTTCTCAGGGTCTGATCTGAGCAAGACAGAATCTTCTAGATTC
>NW_005370085.1:896251-899818 GCF_000412655.1 Myotis brandtii | reverse complement strand
ATCTTCTCTAAGTGAATCAGGTCATGCTGACCTTTTCTATCATCTGACAGCAGCCTTAGGAACTGGGGGGCACGGGCCCCAGGTCCCAAGTATGGGATTTCTTTGAGGTCCTTATTTAAAATTGCTTTTTCCTTTGGGAAATGATACAGAATTATTAGAAGAAGTAAAAAACAACCATGCACATTTATAATCCCATCTCACCTTTGCAGTTGTTTTTATTTTGTATATCACCTTTCAATCCTTGTTCAGTTAATAGCTAAATTTAAGGTATAATTATGCTAATGTCAGTGGTTAACAGAACATTTCTACATGACAAACGTGTTTTTTACATTCATCCTCTTATTTAGCCTCATGAGAATCCTCTGAGACAAATGCTGCTTTTATTCTTTTGGAGGTTCAGAGTGGTTGAGTGATTTCCCTAAAGCCACAGAGCGAGGAAAAGGGCAGAGCTGGGATTCACTCAGGTGTGAATGAATTCCATTTACTGCGCTGCCCTGGATTTTGTACCCTGCTTTTTTACACTTAACATTACGTCTGGACATTTCCATGTTTCTCCATAGTCTTTTATTTTTTTAAGTATATTTTATTGATTTTTTAAAAATATATATTTTATTGATTTTTTACAGAGAGGAAGGAAGAGGGATAGAGTTAGAAACATCGATGAGAGAGAAACACCGATCAGCTGCCTCCTGCACACCCTCTGCTGGAGATGTGCCCGCAACCAAGGTACATGCCCTTGACCGGAATCGAACCTGGGACCCTTCAGTCCGCAGACCGACGCTCTATCCACTGAGCCGAACCGGTTAGGGCTTATTGATTTTTTACAGAGAGGAAGGGAGAGGGATAGAGAGTTAGAAACATCGATGAGAGAGAAACACCGATCAGCTGCCTCCTGCACACCCTCTGCTGGAGATGTGCCCGCAACCAAGGTACATGCCCTTGACCGGAATCGAACCTGGGACCCTTCAGTCTGCAGGCCAACGCTCTATCCACTGAGCCAAACCAGTTAGGGCTCTCCATAGTCTTTTAATCATCATGTTCAATAATCGTAATAATTTTCAGATCAACATAATTTATTTACCCACTTCCAGTCCCACTTCATCATGGCAGGGAATGGAGCTGAGCATATAACTTTTTCTGCAGAAGTATTTCCTCAATATTTATCTCTATTTCTCTTTTTTAAAATTAACTTTTAAAGTACATTTTTATTGATTTCAGAGAGGAAGGGAGAGGGAGAGAGAAACATCAATGATGAGAGAGAATCATTGATTGGCTGCCCCCTGCATGCCTCCCACTGGGGACCAAACCCACAACCCAGGCATGTGCCCTTGACCGGACTCGAACTCAGGACCCTTCAGTCTCCAGGCTAACGCTCTATCCACTGAGCCAAACCAGCTAGGGCTATTTATTTTTTATTATTCTTTTTTTTTGTGGTGGTTATATATATTTCCTTTTGTTTTTCATATCCCTATTCCTCTTAAATAAACTCACTGGCAGTGTGATAGAATGATGAAATCAGAAGCTAGGTTCCAGTCTGGGCTCTGAAACTTAAGTCATTTGATCTCTCTTGGTCTCAGTTCTTGCATCTGTCAAATGGGGAGCAGGGGGGGGTGGTGGTGAAATTTTTGGGAACCTAGAGTCTGGCTAGATTTTATCTTCTTGTATATGTTTATGGCAAAATAGGGGACATCTCAAAGGCAAGAACTCTCACTGAATTTCTTTTGTTGTCTTATTTTTTTATTTATTGGCCTAGATATATCCCCAAATGGAAAAGATCCCTCCTACTCTGCCCCCTTCCCCTAAGACAGTATCACTTTTAATTTGCACTTATTTATATTTCAATTTCCATTAGACGTGTGTTTCTTCAGATAGAGGTTGAGCTCTTTTATGAACACCTATTTCTTTTGGCTTTTCTCAAGCCTTTCCAAGTTTGAACTGTTTACTTGATAATTCCCAAACATCTTCAAATCCTTCTGTTCGGTAGGGAGCTAGGTCCAGATTAAGCATGTCAAACTCGCGCCCTGCGGGCCACATGCCTCATTTATTTGGCCCTTGTTAGCCTTTGAGTTTGACATGCTTGGTCCAGATGAATTCTTGAGCTAGTTCAGTGGGTCATGCATTGTGGCCTTTTAAAATGCTCTGTTTTTTAAAAAAAATAACATTTATTATTTGCAAATGGAATTTTTAGTGCACAAACACTAACACATCAACACGTGTGTAACTGATTGCATGGAGAATGAAGCAGAAGGATATGATAAAGTCATTTAAGTCACTTCTCACCGGGAAAAGCCCCCCATCCTGTGGGTCAGCAGCACCATCTCGTTTCATGGTGGGCATGGTGTTATATATCTATACAGATGTAGACAGAGCGTCCAAAGTCTACCAGATGTTCTAAAGCTTCATCCCATAGCCTTTGCCTCTCTTTTCCGTGAAAATGGGGATAGTTGGTTTTGCCTTTGATGAGTGAAGGCGGGGATTAAGCTGCTTGAGAAACCTGGCTTTCACTGACGCGGGCAGCGCCTCTGTTTCTAGGCTCCCCTTTCGCCAGCCCAGGGCCCACTGTGCACACTTCCTGTTTTCCTCGGGGTTTTCTAGTCCTCGGATCATTTGCTTGGGGGAGACTCATTGTGCAGAGATGGACGGGGCTGAATGGCTTTGGTGTCTGAGGAGGAGGGTGGGCTCTGATTTCTAAGAAGCTGTTTGCCTGAGAAGAAGGCTTCTTATTTCTACCCTAGACTGGTTCTGAGGAGGGCTTTGAATATGATTTAAAAAAAAAAATTGATTTCAGAGAGGAAGGGAGAGGGAGAGAGAGAGAGAAACATGAATGATGAGAGAGAATCATGGACTGGCTGCCTCCTGCACGCCCCCTACTGGGGATGGAGCCTATAACCCGGACTTGTGCCCTTGACCGGAATCGAACCCGGGACCCTTCAGTCTACCCACTGAGCCAAACCAGCTAGGACTGGATATTTTTTTTTAAATACATTGCTATTGATTTCAGAGAGGAAGGGAGAGGGAGAGAGAGATAGAAACATCAATGATGAGAATCATTCATCGGCTGCCTCCTGCACGCCCCCCATTGGGGATGGAGCCTGCAACCCGGGCATGTGCCCTGACGGGGAATGAACCGTGACCTCCTGGTTCAGAGGTCGATGCTCAACCACTGAGCCCCGCTGCTAGGGCTGGAGATGACGTTTGAATGGGGAAAAGGAGAGGGAGGGCAGGTGGGGGAGTGGGAAGGTGACGGTAGGGATAAGGGTAGAAAGTTGTGGAGAAAGTCACTCAGAAATTGGCGAATGAGTGTTTTTTCCTGGGCTTTAGGATCAGCCCGTTTCCCCGTCAGGTTCTGGGAAATGGAGGCTGAAGGGGTGGGAGCAGGAGGGTCACCGACTCCAGAAGCGTTTGTGGAGCCCCTCATCTGTGCTGGGTAATGGAGGGCGTGCGGCCTCCCAGGGGGCCCAGGGCGCTGGCAGGGGAGCTGCTTTGTCCAAGGGCTGGACCCACAGCCCCGCGCCCGTCCCGCCGGCTCCCCGTTCTCCTGGCTCTGGCCTCTGGCCTCGCACCCTC
>NW_005370085.1:883758-895402 GCF_000412655.1 Myotis brandtii | reverse complement strand
CCCTGGAGGCCTGAGCCTGGGGGCAGGGCCGGGCCTCAGTGGCCTTCACGTCCCTTCACGTCCCCTCAGGCCCCTCACAGTCCGTGGGCCTCACGCCTCTCTCCGCTCGAGGCTCCAGAGGAGAAAGGGCTTTCTTGGGGCGATTTCACAGGGGCCCGAAGGCGCCCTTATCGCCCCGGCCTGACTCCCGCCCGTGGCCCCCCGCGTCCCACACTGGCTGCTCGGGCCTCGGATTCCACAGGGACGAAGGAAACCGAAGCCAGTGAGGTTCTTCCTATGGGCCCAGGGTTCTCGTCTCCCCGGGATCTTTGTGGGAGCTCGTGAGGTGAGGGGGTGAGCTGGGATGCCGGCTGGCCCTGTCTGAAGATTGCCCTGCCCCGTTTGGGGGAGCGGGATGCTAAGGGAGGGGCTGGACTGCTGTGCCCTTTACTCCTGTGGGTGTTTTAACAGTGGTTCTCAACCTTCTGGCCCTTTAAATACAGTTCCTCATGTTGTGACCCAACCATACAATTATTTTCGTGGCTACTTCATAACTGTCATGTTGCTACTGTGATGAATCGTCATGTAAATATCTGATATGCAGGATGGTCCTCGGCGACCCCTGTGAAAGGGTCGTTCGACCGCCAAAGAGGTCGCGACCCACAGGTTGAGAACCGCTGTTTTAGGACCTGTGTTATCCCAGGTAGAGAGACACAGGTAGGCAGTGGAGAAGCAGGCGGGCCTCAGAGGCAGCAGACACACAGGGACACGTGCATTGCCATGGAGATGACCCTTCCTGACCCCTCTGGGCAGCTCAGTTTCCCTCCCAATGGGGAGCATATTTTCCAGAGGGAATTGGGAAGGTTGGCCCCAGAACTTGGCTTGTGGTCGTGCAGGAAACAGCCACTCGGAGAAGCTGCCTGGTCACCTACCTCCCTCTGTCCTCAGTTCCTAAAACAGCACCAAAATAGGCACCAAGGACATTTAGGAAAAGTCCCAGGCACTTCCTCGTGAATTGGCTGAGTTCTGTTGACCTTGGAGTTGGAAAAGTTCAAATGTAACCGGAACCTGTTTCTGCATAAAAACTCGTCAAATGGTATCACATGTCTGGGGCAGGGCCGAGGGCTTGTGTTAGGGACTGAGTCAGACTGGACACGGCCCCTGGCTGCCAGGAAAGAATGCCCCTTGCTCCTAACTCCCGGCTCTACGGAAAAACTGGCATTCCAGTCTGCGGGGACGCCGACTGCCTTGTGGGAGCCTCACACTTGTCTCACACTTGTCACAGTGACTTATCTGAGCTTGGCCTCCCATGTCTGGCCTTTGTCAATACCCGTGGAACAAGTAGGAGGGAGAAGCAGGGCCTTTCTTGGAGACAGCAGCACTGGAGGGAGGGGAAAAAGGTGGTTTCAAAACCAAGCGGAATGGGGGGGGGCGGGGAGCAAGGGTCTGGGCTGTTAGGGAAAAGGCTGGAGAGTGGACATCATGCTCACTATCCAGCTGCCCGGCCAAGCAGGGGTCTTGGCCCAGGTCTAGAACTTGTCTCCCAGTACACACCTCCCCTCCCCGCACCCCATGGCCCTGGAAAGGTTTCTAGTCCATAGACAGCTCAAGGGTATTTCTAATGTCCCCTGGGGTCAGAGATCCAACATATAAATAGTCCCACCAAACTGCAGGCCCAGCCTCCTAGGGAGTCCAGCCTCTGGAACTTCAGCCCTATAGGCAGGTGGGGCTAGAGTAGGTTAGGAAACTACCATTGGCTGGATGCAATTACAGCTACCTCATTTCTGAGGGACACTCAGAAGTCCCAGAAGTCCTTGCCCCCTCATTTCTTGGAGGCCCTGGTCCAACCAAGTGAGCTCAGAGGAGCAGCAGAACCTATGATGTTTGCTACAGACGACTTTGTAACACCTGTTTTGCTTAGGTCAGGCAAGTTGTTTAGGGCTTTCAGGTCAGGACTTCCCAAGGGCCTTTTATGGCCTCAAATATCTGAAAGCCAGAAGGATGGGAGGCCTCCAGCTTCCATGGCCAGGCCTGGTTCTCTCCAGGCCCAATTCTATCTTTATGAAGAGACATTTCCTTCCTGAGCCCTGAGTTTCCATTCTTTAAAATTAAAGTGACATTAAGAACTCTTTTAGGCCTTTCTGCCCCAACACTTGATGTCTCTGATTCTGACCCCTCAGCCAGTAAATGGGGAGTTCCCTGCCTGTGAGAGCCCTGAGCCTCATTCTGGCCCAGTCAGCAGGGCAGTCACATCTTTCACCTTCTGAAGACACGGTGCCTCCATCGCCCAGGATTCCTCCTGATCTGGCTGACATCTCTGGGTGGGGTCTAGAGAAAGGACAATGGGGCGAGGGAGCAGAGACTCCCAACCAGCCCTGGAGAGAGAACCGGGGAGGGTCACTCTCCCAGCTCAGTGCCTTGCCCACTTGCAGGTGGAAGCTGTGGAACCTGTCATTTTTCTCTGTAATTTAGCTGATTCTCTCCCTCTACTCTTCAGGGAAGAAATCCAGACCCAACAAAGGAGAAATCTCTCGATTCTGAGGAGAAAGGCAAAGGAAGTTGATGGTCAGGAAAGGATGGAGTTGGCCAGTGCCTTGGAACCATGGGAGGTTCCTCCCACGCTGTCTCGAGAGGATTTTTAAAGCTCTGAGCAAAGACAGCTGCATTCTTGCTTTCTTCTTCCCATCTTTTCTGGAGCAGCAATTCCTTCTGGGAGGCAGGACCCTTCCTGTTTGAAAGATGCACTTCCCTTCCTTCCTTCCCTCCTCTTCCCTTTTCCTGTTTCTTTATTCCATGAAACAGTTGTTGAATACGCACCGTATGCCTAGCACTGTGCTAGGGGCTGTAGAAACCACAAAAAAAATCTAGGTTTGAAGGCTGGGTGGGAAGGATTTAGTTGAGCAGAAGGAAAGAGGAAGGGCTTTCCAAGCATGGAGGACAAAAGTGAGGGCTCAGAGTCCAGTAATGGATGTGTCATGCTAGTTAGGAGCAGGCCTGGTTACAGTAGAACCTGACTAAGTGTTGGAAATCAGAGAACCATGGCTGTGGCGGGAGTGGGAGTAGATCAGGGAGGGCCTTAAGTGCCCAGCCAAGGAGTAGAGACTCAATATAATATATGGTGGGGGGACTGTAGCATTTTTTTTTCTGAGGAGGGGTGTGGTATGAGGGGTGAAGGAGAAGGGGGTTGAGGTGGTCATCAGATATGGAGCCAGGAGGGTCTAGATCAGAGCACAATAGCTGGAGTAGAGAGGGAGAAAGAAGGGCCAAGAAGTGTTGATTGACTGGACCTGGGGGTTAGAAGGGGTGAGAGGAGTCCAGAATGGCCAGGGTTAGAGCTCTGGAGTTTGGGTGAGTGCTGGTGGTATCCACAAACCCACTGGAGGGAAAGCCAGGTTTTTTGGATGGAGAGGATGAGTTTGGTTTTTTGGTTATAAAGAGATAGCCTGTCAGTGGAGCTTTCTTGAGTGCCATTGAGCAGGCTGGGCTGCTGACAATGAAGGGAGAGCTATTCCCATGGTAGGGACAGCTGCAAGGAGTGAGTGGATGGGCTGGCCCCTGAGGTCTCCCAAAGAGCAGTGGGAGATGGTGGTCCTAGACTTCACTAGAGATATTTGTGTTAGGAAGGAGGAGGGAGAGGTAAAAGTTGGCTCATATCTAGTGGGCTGGATCTCTACGATGGGGCAGCCCTAGGTGGGTCCTCCTCACCCGCCAGTGGCCTACACAGCCCCTAGCTAGTGCCCACTCTCAGCTGCCCCGCGGCAGAGGGATGATCAGGGCTCTAGGCATAACGGGCCTTGTGCTGGTCTGACTGAACTGGGTGCCTCCTGGCTCCTGCTGAATTAACTGCTTTGTTTTTTTCCCTCTTCACTGTCCCAGCTGGTTTGCCTTGTGTGGCCTCTTTAACCGAACTTTAACACATTAATGGGTGTTCTCTAAGCCACCTGAATCCTTCCCAGCCTATTAGGGGATTTCCAGGAATGGGGGCTTTTTCCCCCTCAAAAGGCTGAGGGTTGAAGCAGGAGCTGCCCCCAGGCTGCTATGCTGTGGGCTGGAGAAGCCTGCCAGGCAGCTCTAAGCCCTTTCTTGGGGGCAGTGACTGAAGTGCCTGGGACACACCTTTCTCAAAGCGCAGCCCTAATGGGCTTTCTTTCTGCCTAAGCCCTAACCATTTCCCCGGACTCTGCTGCATTTAATGAGCTCTTGGTTTCAGATAGACTGGTGTCCGATGGTGAGGCCACTTGCTAACCGGAACAGGCCAACTAAGACAGCTGGTCCCTTTTAATAGAAAGGCCTCTGGGCCCTAGATGGTGGCTGGTTAATACTTTGCAGACTGTTGATTTTGCCTCCTCCTCTCCTTGCTTTTTTGGCCTAATGATTCCATTTGCTGTTTTTGCTTAGCTTATCAAGCAGCCGGTTGTCTCTCCCCAGCTCTGGAAGGTAAATGCACATCGCATTACATTTCTCTGACTGCCTTTTTTCTTGGGTATGGACACTGAGGGGCCCTTGGGTGACTGCTTGTGCACTACTAACCAGGCTGCATGGAATGAGGGGAGGGCTGGAGGGTGGGTGGTGTAGGATGTGAGAGGTACTCGCGTGAGCATGGGTCTCACGGGCCACACATGATGCTTGCATGGACCATTTGAAAGGGGTGCAGGGACTCAGAAGTAGGCATGGGTTCTGAGATGCCTGCACTATATCTCTGTGCACTTGGGGGAGGCATCATGGAACCAGAACAGGGAGCCACCAGTCATGTGACCCACTTCTTCATCCTAGGTTTTCATGGTTTTTGTAACCACATATCTAGGTTTGACACCTCATTGTCTATCTTCTAACCATGGCTATTGCCTTACATTTTTTTTCTACAGTCACTTAAGGCCTCCTACCACCTCTCATTCTAAATTTCCCTTTCCTTTGGCTCCTCTCTACCCCTGTAGACTATGAACTCTGTGAGGTCAGGGGACACCATGTTAGTGTATTCCTGCATTAGCTCATTTTCTGAATCTGCTGCAGAGCCAGGGCAGGGCCTGAACAGGCCACAGATGGGGTTTGCCCATTGAATGACTGCCTCCTGATCTGGGGACAGCTCTTTACCCCTGACTATTATAATCAGAGTGGGGAGCATTTCTGGACTATTCCCACCACTTGGACCTCATCCCAGACTGGTAGATTGGGGGAGAGTTTGCTATAATTTCTTTAAACAGAGAAGAATTTCTAAGTAGCTAACTGGTCTCAATAGCTAATAATGTCTACAGATGTGATTAGTACCTACCATGTAGGTTTCCTTTGATGGGGAGAACAGTGAGGAACCTGGTTCTGGATGGAAGAAAGGGTATTACAACTAGTTCAAAGTGGAGCATGGTCACTGCTGAAAGAGACCATCATGGAAGTTCATTTAAAGCAGGGTAAAATAACCACACCTAAGGTCAAAGTTAGGTTCCTTTGAACATTATGTCAACCACTGATTCTGGTGTTCTCTAGAGCAGCGGTCGCCAACCAGTGGTCTGCGGACCACTGGTGGTCCGTGAGGGCTGAAAGATTGGCGACTGCTGCTCTAGGGAACACATGATCAGGCTGTGATAGCTGTGTGAAGTCACAGAGTTGGAAGGACTTGGAGGTGTCAGGGTGGGAACAGACCACTTCCAGATGTGTGGACTTCCTGGCTTTCCAGGGGACTGGAAGCACACTGACTCCATCCCATGTCAGAGTGGTTAGGAAGATGGGGACAGAAAGCATGTGACCGTCAGTGGAACATGACAGTGTCTGCAGTTATCGTCTGACATGCATCCAGACCCACTCCCCTGGAGGGCCTCATCCAGGCATGCCCTTCAGCAGTTCCTATAATTTTCCAATTTATACATTTTTAAAAAAATATATATTTTATTGATTTTTTACAGAGAGGAAGGGAGAGGGATAGAGAGAAACATCGATGAGAGAGAAACATCGGTCAGCTGCCCCCTGCATCCCCCCCACCCCCCACTGGGGATGTGCCCGCAACCAAGGTACATGCCCTTGACTGGAATCGAACCTGGGACCTTTCAGTCTGCAGGCCGACGCTCTATCCACTGAGCCAAACCGGTTAGGGCTATACATATTTTTTATAATATAGCTTAGGACCTAGTGTGGAAAGTTTGAGGATATGTGTGTTTTTTCCCCTTCAAAAAAAGTAATAGCACAAAATGACTACCTGTTGTTGAATATCTAGCATGAGCGCTTGTCTCTGCAAATTTTCTTGAAGCTTGATTTCCATGTTTTCTTTCTTACCCAATAGTTGAAATTATTTTCTTAGACTTGCTCAAGCAGCTTCATCCTAAGAGCCTAAGCTGAATATTACATCCAGGCTCATGTTCATGAGTAAGGTAGGATTCAAACTAAGCAGAGAGGACATGATTAGGAATGTTTTGAATTAGTTGCAAAATCATAGAAATCTGATTGCTTTTGGCATGGCAGTTTCCTCTAGAAACTGTTGTTGGGATTTAGTATTCCCCAAAGTCAGAAATTGCTGTTAGTACAAGAACAGCAAGAAACGTTTTCAGATGTTATATTTCCTGAGTGTCAGGGAGTTGATAGTCTAGGTCCTGATGGACCCTCTGTTTCTGAGTGGATTAAAGGGAAAGGAAAAGACACTGACAGAGGAGTTGTAGGTGAGAATGTTGCAGGGAATGTCTTCACTCAAGTGTTCAGTTATGTGAGAGGTCAGGATCCGCTTTCTTGGTAGTCTGTGGGGGTGGACTCCTGTCCTCCCTGAAGGCCTGAGCTTCTGCATTCCTGTAGAGATGCCATGGCTGCACCCATCAGTCTAGAAGTCTTACTTGATTTTAGAGACTCTTCTTGGGATGCAGTCTTTCTCCTCAAACTCAAGTCCAGAATGATCTCCACGGAAAGGACAAATAGAATGTGGAAGGTGTAGGGTTGTAGTTCTTGTTTGCTTGTTCCCACAGACTCTCACCCTGCCCGCTCCTGGTGGAGAGATCACAGGGAGACACACACTGCCTGTGGGTGACCACCCCCTCCTCCGAGGCACAGAGAAAGGCAGCTTTGAATGATTTGTCTTTTTCATCACAGTTCTTACTGCTTCTCTTCACTTTACCCCTCACAGTCCTCCCTGCTGCTCATAATAGGGTGTGTGAATTTGGATGGGGAGGAAGGCTGGGCACAGCTTGTGCACCATACAACCTGGCTATGTGGTTACGCTTCACGCCTAGGGACGCATTGAGTCTCTGCTGGCCCATGAAAAGGTCTGGCATGATGGTTTGCTTCCTGTGCCCAGGAAGGAGAGGACTGTAACTGCTAAACAGTGTTGGTGAGTCTGTGCTGGACGCAGTGAGCCCACAAATGCCTCTGAATTCTGGGAGTTGGATTGTCACAGGGAACTAAAAGTCCTCTTTGTAGTTTGGCAGTCCTGCTGGTTGGTCTTGGAGCTGCCAGCCATGTGTTCACTTGAGCATGTGGTCTCCAGGTATGGAACAGGGGGCCATGGCTGGCTTCCCACGACAGGTCCATAGCCCTGTTTAGGGTCAGAATTCATTTAAGTCTCTCTTTTCCAATACCCCTAGGAACCTGGGTCTAGACCCCTGGCATTGGCTGGCTTATTCTTTGTCTGCTATGGGTCTGTGCTTGCAAATGCAGGCTTTTTTTTTTTTTTTTTTTCCCTGAGCCCAAGCTTTAGAATAGGCTCCTGAGCTCCTAGGACCTATGTATCCTTGAGAGTTGGCCAGCTTTTCCCTCTCTGGCATGAGTGGAGGCTCTGCTATGCTGGGGTCTCCCTCTCTGAGGCTGGGTCTATACATGCACGAGCTTCCACGGAGGCGAAAGGTGGAGGGTGAAGCAAGGCCCCTAATGAGGATGCGGTGGGACGCCAGGCTGGGGTCTGGCATGCTCAGGAGTCTGGCCTGTGTTCAGAAGGCTTCCTATTGTAGTGGGTCTGGGTCAGGATTCCATTTAGCCCTTGGTCCCATGGCTGTCCCCACCTGACTAAGAGGCCTAGGCTTCCTTGAAGAAAGACTTAGTCAAGTGCTGGCCATGGCCCCAGGATGACAGATGGAAATGGTAAGATTTAAGCTGCCTTGGACAACGCCAGGCTGTGGGATATTGGGGGGAGGCAGCTCTGAATAGTTCTTTGCCTTTCCTAGGAGCACCTTCTGCTCCATCATTGCTCAGCTAACAGAGGAGACCCAGCCAGTATTCGAGACCACTCTCAAGTCCCAAGCTGTGTCCAAGGACAGCGACGTCAGGTTCACCTGCATCATCACAGGTAATGAGGCCATCCACAGGCAGGGTCCAAGGGGGCTGTGGGGTGGACATGGAGGGGGATTGGCGTGTGCACAAAACTATGCACGTTGACATTTGTTTTCTTAGTTTTCTCACCAGTTTAATCACCCTATGTCGGCTGGGGTCCCTTTCACCTCCCATTCTGGAGCCACATATACACTCTGCCCTTCTTCAAAACCCGTCTTCAATAAAGGTTCCTCACCTTCAAGCATATACATACACGACTGATGAATCTTAATTCTAAGGGAAGAGACAATTCAGTTGAAAGAAGTTTTTGAAACCATCTCTCCCCCAAAATCCCTGTTTTACAGTTGAGTAGTTTGAGGCTTGGGAGTTCCAAGCCTAGAGACTAATGTATAGTGATTCTGACTGCAGACCTTGGAGACAGACTGCCTGGCTTGGAATGCTGGCTTGCCCCCTTTTCAGTTATGTGATACTGAGTAGGTTACATAACCTCTCAGTGTCTCATCTGCAAAGTGGGGAATGATAATAGTATGAACTTTATAGTGTTATTATGAAACGAAACACATTAATACCGGCAAAGCATTTGGAATAGTATCAGGCGTACAGTAAGTACCATGTAAGTGTTAGAATAGAAGGCCATTGTTATTTGCATTTCACTGAGCTCCCTGGTAGAATTCGAAGCAACAGGTTGGTAAAATAGGAAGCAAAGTGATGTTCCTTAGAAGGGGAGGGTAGAGGAGTGAGAGTACTGAAAAGCTGGACCAGGCATTGCCCCTCCTCAGACCTCTCAATAGAGTCTCCCACTGTACCAAGCTGACCCACTTCAGGTCCTGCAGGACTCACCAATAGATGCCTACCCTTCCCAGTTGTGCAGGCAGCAGTTCAAGGGTTCTAGGTCAAGGTTCCCTCCACAAGCACGTATTTTATTATTATTTAATTTAAAAAATTTTTTATTGTTAAAAGTATTACATATGTCCCGTTTTTTCTCCCATTGACCCCTTATAGCCTGTCCCCACCTCCCGCCCCAGGCCTTTATCCCTCTGTTGTCTGTGTCCGTGGGTTATGTCCATATGCATACAAGTTCTTTGGCTGACCTTTTCCCACCCACCTAGCCTTCCCTCTGAGATTCTATAGTCTGTTTTGGCATGGCAGTTTCCTCTAGAAACTGTTGGTTGGGATTTAGTATTCCCCAAAGTCAGAAATTGCTGTTAGTACAAGAACAGCAAGAAACGTTTTCAGATGTTATATTTCCTTCTATGTCTTTGGATCTATTTTGTTCAACAGTTTATTTTGTTCATTAGGTTGCACATACGAGTGCGATCATGTGATATTTGTCTTTCTCTGACTGGCTTATTTCACTTAGCATAATACTCTCCAGGTCCCTCCATGATTTCTCAAAGGGTAAGAGATCCTTCTTTTTTATTGCACAAGCACATATTTTATATCAAGGGCATTGGTAGTTTCCAGCTGTGATATGTCCTGATTCTGGGGGACTTGTCTGCTCTAGCCAGCTAAACCACTTCTCTGGGATTGGTTTCCCCTGGGCAGGTCTCACCCTTACCTAGAACCCTCTGAGCTCCAGTTTGAGAACACTGCCTATTCCAGGGGACACAGAGATGTGCCTGCTTCCCTTACCTTTGTACAGCATAACACATTTTGCAACACTTATCTGTTTCCACAGTCATTGAATTCTTACAAAACCCAGTGAAGTAAGTGCTATTATTTTACACAGAAGGAAACTAGAATAGTTGAGGTGATTTGCCAGAGCCTACAAAGCTGGTAAGGAGGAGATACAGCTTTTGCTCTGCAGCTCCTGATGCTGTTTGCTTATGCCTGCTTCTCCTACCTTTCTGTGGCACTAACTGTTAAATGTGGCTCTCACACAACTCCAGGCTTTTGCATATGATATTTTCCCTATATAGAAAATCCTTAAGCCTTCTTTTTGAAGAAAATTAAATTTTATTTTATTTTACCAAAACAAAACTTAACACATGCACATTGTTTAATACTTCAAATTATACTAACAGGCATATTATCAAAATATAGTAGTTCACCCCTTCCACCAAACTTATCTTCTTAGAAGCAACTGTTTTCAGCTTTTAGCTTCTTCTTCTGGTGTGCATACATTTCCATAAGACTAAGTAATATGTGAACACTGCTGACTTCTGAGTCTTCAAGTTTAGATGCTATCTTATCTTCCTTTTATGGTAGATGGGGAATTAGCTCTCTTTACCATAATTTTCTCTGCTCCCCCTTACTTATTTTCTCAATATAGTTATAATTTTTGTTTAAATCAATATTTACTGTTTACTTTATTATGCCTATGCAATATTATTCATAATTAATGTTGTAGTATACTATGATTGTGTTTCTTATTTTTCCTAAAGTTAGTACTTTCTTTAGTTTTTCACTTAATTAGTTTTTGGTACCTATTACTAATTTTTTTTACACTTTTTAATAGCCTTTAAAAAATTGATTTTAGAGAGTATAGAAGGGAGGGAGGGGGAGAGAGAGAGAGAGACAGACAGACAGACAGACAGACATTGATATGGATCGGTTGCCTCCCACATGTGCCCCAACTGGGGATTGAACCCATAACCTAGGTTTGTGTCCTGACTGGGAATTGAACCGGCAACTGTCCAGTGCATGGGACAACGCTCCAACCAACTGAGCAACCCAGCCAGGCCCTAATAGCCTCTTAATATAATTTTCTGCTAAGTCATTGCCCTAAGTACTCTGTCAGTTACTTCCTTGGAGACATCTCTCTTGCAGATCTCTATTCTTCTGTCTGAACTGATGGCCTCTTAGGTCTGATCCACTGGTGGCCTATTAGGCCTGGTCCACAGCTATTCTCCTGGGTCTTCTCTTTGCCTTTATCCTGGGTTGACTCAGTTTCCTGGGTCTCATATCTTCCTTTTTTATTTGATTTACTGGATGGCTTTATTGAACCACATCCTTCAGTAGTTTCAGCAGGTCCTAAAGATGGTGCAGTAACAGGAGGCATTGTGATGACAGATCTCAACCTGTCTTTCCTGTGATTCATTCTGCACCAATATGATTTAGTTGCTTTCTATGTCCGGTGCATGATTGACATCCTAGGATCTCACTTCACTGTCATCCTGTAGATTCCCTTTATTTCTCTCCTGTAAAGGATTTCCTGTGTTTTGTATTCCAGGTTTTTCTTTCTTGATTTACATTTTTGTTTTGGTAGCTTCCTAGGAGGAGTATATGGGAAGTAGATGTTAGACAACTTATATCTTAAAATGTCTTTTTCTTTACTCTTGATAGAGAGTTTGGCTGGGTATAGAAGTTGAAATTGAAAATAATTTCCCTTTAGAATTTTGACGAGATTTTTCCATTGCCTTCTTGCTCCTAATGTTGCTGTTTGGAGAAGGAGGAGAGTTTGGTTCCTAATCCTTTGCATGAGACCATC